>NW_027195711.1:0-143459 GCF_038502225.1 Cherax quadricarinatus
CAGAACGAGCTTTTTGTCCTGTACCGAATTTAGGTCTCAGCAGAGCTTTGTCCTGTACCGAATTTAGGTCTCAGCACAGCTTTATCAACACTTGGTAAAGCTTTACATCGAGCAACATGTTGCTCCCAGTCAAGGCTGGGTCGGCACACTTACCCATATACCTGTTGACTTTCCATTTTTTTAATTTAGTTGTTTCTTCTTGTTCTCTACTTATCACCAGAAACCTGCTTCCTGTTGCCCTCTACCTATCTCCAGGAACCTGCTTCCTGTTGCCCTCTACCTATCTCCAGGAACCTGCTTCCTCTTGCCCTCTACCTATCTCCAGGAACCTGCTTCCTCTTGCCCTCTACCTATCTCCAGGAACCTGTTTCCTCTTGCCCTCTACCTATCTCCAGGAACCTGCTTCCTCTTGCCCTCTACCTATCTCCTGAAACCTGTTTCCTCTTGCCCTCTACCTATCTCCAGGAACCTGTTTCCTCTTGCCCTCTACCTATCTCCAGGAACCTGCTTCCTCTTGCCCTCTACCTATCTCCAGGAACCTGCTTCCTCTTGCCCTCTACCTATCTCCAGGAACCTGCTTCCTCTTGCCCTCTACCTCTCTCCAGGAACCTGCTTTCTCTTCCCCTCTACCTCTCTCCAGGAACCTGCTTCCTCTTGCCCTCTACCTCTCTCCAGGAACCTGCTTCCTCTTGCCCTCTACCTATCTCCTGGAACCTGTTTCCTCTTGCCCTCTACCTATCTAAAGGAACCTGCTTCCTCTTGCCCTCTACCTCTCTCCAGGAACCTGCTTCCTCTTGCCCTCTACCTATCTCCTGGAACCTGTTTCCTCTTGCCCTCTACCTATCTCCAGGAACCTGCTTCCTCTTGCCCTCTACATCTCTCCAGGAACCTCCTTCCTCTTGCCCTCTACCTATCTCCAGGAACCTTCTTCCTCTTGCCCTCTACCTATCTCCAGGAACCTGCTTCCTCTTGCCCTCTACCTATCTCCAGGAACCTGCTTCCTCTTGCCCTCTACCTATCTCCAGGAACCTGTTTCCTCTTGCCCTCTGCCTATCTCCAGGAACCTGTTTCCTCTTGCCCTCTACCTATCTCCAGGAACCTGTTTCCTCTTGCCCTCTACCTATCTCCAGGAACCTGCTTCCTCTTGCCCTCTACCTATCTCCTGGAACCTGTTTCCTCTTGCCCTCTACCTATCTCCAGGAACCTGTTTCCTCTTGCCCTCTACCTATCTCCAGGAACCTGCTTCCTCTTGCCCTCTACCTATCTCCAGGAACCTGCTTCCTCTTGCCCTCTACCTATCTCCAGGAACCTGCTTCCTCTTGCCCTCTACCTATCTCCAGGAACCTGATTCCTCTTGCCCTCTACCTATCTCCAAGTACCTGTTTCCTCTTGCCCTCTACCTATCTCCAGGAACCTGCTTCCTCTTGCCCTCTACCTATCTCCAGGAACCTGCTTCCTCTTGCCCTCTACCTCTCTCCAGGAACCTGCTTCCACTTGCCCTCTACCTATCTCCAGGAAGCTGTTTCCTCTTGCCCTCTACCTATCTCCAGGAACCTGTTTCCTCTTGCCCTCTACCTATCTCCAGGAACCTGTTTCTTCTTGCCCTCTACCTATCTCCAGGAACCTGTTTCCTCTTGCCCTCTACCTATCTCCAGGAACCTGCTTCCTCTTGCCCTCTACCTATCTCCAGGAACCTGTTTCCTCTTACCCTCTACCTATCTCCAGGAACCTGTTTCCTCTTGCCCTCTACCTCTCTCCAGGAACCTGTTTCCTCTTGCCCTCTACCTATCTCCAGGAAGCTGTTTCCTCTTGCCCTCTACCTATCTCCAGGAACCTGTTTCCTCTTGCCCTCTACCTATCTCCAGGAACCTGTTTCCTCTTGCCCTCTACCTATCTCCAGGAACCTGTTTCCTCTTGCCCTCTACCTATCTCCAGGAACCTGTTTCCTCTTGCCCTCTACCTATCTCCAGGAACCTATTTCCTCTTGCCCTCTACCTATCTCCAGGAACCCGTTTCCTCTTGCCCTCTACCTATCTCCAGGAACCTGTTCCCTCTTTCCCTCTACCTATCTCCAGGAACCTGCTTTCTCTTGCCCTCTACCTATCTCCAGGAACCTGCTTTCTCTTGCCCTCTACCTATCTCCAGGAACCCGTTTCCTCTTGCCCTCTACCTATCTCCAGGAACCCGTTTCCTCTTGCCCTCTACCTATCTCCAGGAACCTGTTTCCTCTTGCCCTCTACCTATCTCCAGGAACCTGTTTCCTCTTGCCCTCTACCTATCTCCAGGAACCTGTTTCCTCTTGCCCTCTACCTATCTCCAGGAACCTGTTTCCTCTTGCCCTCTACCTATCTCCAGGAACCTGTTCCCTCTTGCCCTCTACCTATCTCCAGGAACCTGCTTCCTCTTGCCCTCTACCTATCTCCAGGAACCTGTTCCCTCTTGCCCTCTACCTATCTCCAGGAACCTGCTTCCTCTTGCCCTCTACCTATCTCCAGGAACCTGTTCCCTCTTGCCCTCTACCTATCTCCAGGAACCTGCTTCCTCTTGCCCTCTACCTATCTCCAGGAACCTGTTTCCTCTTGCCCTCTACCTATCTCCAGGAACCTGTTCCCTCTTGCCCTCTACCTATCTCCAGGAACCTGTTTCCTCTTGCCCTCTACCTATCTCCAGGAACCCGTTTCCTCTTGCCCTCTACCTATCTCCAGGAACCTGTTCCCTCTTGCCCTCTACCTATCTCCAGGAACCTGCTTTCTCTTGCCCTCTACCTATCTCCAGGAACCTGCTTCCTCTTGCCCTCTACCTATCTCCAGGAACCTGCTTCCTCTTGCCCTCTACCTATCTCCAGGAACCTGTTTCCTCTTGCCCTCTACCTATCTCCAGGAACCTGTTCCCTCTTGCCCTCTACCTATCTCCAGGAACCTGCTTCCTCTTGCCCTCTACCTGTCTCCAGGAACCTGCTTCCTCTTGCCCTCTACCTATCTCCAGGAACCTGCTTTCTCTTGCCCTTTACCTGTTACCTGCTTCCTCTTGCTCTCTATCTTCCACCGGGCACTTTCTTTTACTTGCCCATTACCTATCACCAGACACCTGCTTACTCGCGTACCCTATCGCTCTGGCAGTAGTGATTTATAAAGAGTACACTGACATTGCTGTTACTGATACTCTTTCACGTACATTTTTGAACGCTTTACGAAGTGTCGATTTTTTTTTCGCTTGATCTAAACACACACACACACACACAGAGCTGTCAGGAAGTGAAATTGTCTGGGAAGTGATGTAGTGGAGGTAGGATCCATACATAGCTTTAAGAAGAGGTATGATAAAGCTCATGGAGCAGGAAGAGTGACTTAGTAGCGACCAGTGAAGAGGCGGGGCCAGGAGCTGTGACTCGACCCCTGCAACCACAACTAGGTGAGTACACACACACAAGTTGTTATAGAATATATTACGTTATTGTATATAAACCTCACTCAATATACGATATCCTATATCACGTACATTAAATTGCCAATAATGAATAATACGAACAGGCAGCTTACATCTGGCAATACTGGACATGTGCTTAAAGCGTTGGCAACCCCACGTTCTGTGTTTACTTTCAAGGACAACAATGGGAATCTAGTGTTGACTGTAAAGGACCAGGGTCCATGGATCAAGTATCGCTCTGCTCGAAACCGAAGGCACCCGGCATCGAAAAATGAGCTGGCGAGATATATGGGCAAGTTTTCTTACACCTGCTGCAGCCCCTGTTCACTTAACAGTCGACTGTTGTGGATTTGCCTGTAAATCAAACTGTGTACCGCAAACAAAATGGAGAAAGGCTCATACCAACTGGCATTGAGTGGGAATGTTTGGGAACAGAACCTTCCATTAAGCCTACTGCAGTTCTCTGGTCTTAATGTTCTGGCCAACTCTCAGACACCTGACTGGACTATCAACGCCTCAGCTAATCGCCAGTATGACTTGGCTAATCACCTGCCAGCGGAAATTAATCCACCATCACGGCCACAGTAGCGTCCGGCGTGGCCGCTCGCTCGGTCACGTCTTTCATTACTGACTTGACACAATGAAGATCTCGAAGTCATCACCTCGCCTGCTGAAGCTGTCGATTGAACCACGACGCGTGTGTGTTCAATCTGTGAAGAAACGGGCGTTCTAGACAGTAATTCACAAGAAAACGCTACCACAAGGCCTTGTTTCAACCATCACTGAAAGGATTTGATACATATATATGCAATAAGATCACAGTAAACAGGTGATTTCAGAATATGCAAAACAACCACTCTGAAAGAATAGAGAAATTCCAAGCGCTTTCGTGACTACTCACATTATGAAAGTAAAGCATCCAAGGAAGCTATATAAGGGGTCTGGCCAGCACCTCACTATCAGATCCCACAACGGTTAAACACCTGACGCGCGCCGACCCAACTTGGATAGGTCCTTTGCACAACTCACCCACAAACTATTCTACCCAAGAAAATTTTAAAAATTATTATTTGTCCAGTGTATTATTAAATTCTTCCCAAATTCTATTAATTATAAATGGATCTAATTTATATAAACCAAAGGAAATATTCATATTATTGTCAAAACTGCTTTTTATGAAACAAGATTCAATTATATTCCTGTCGACCATGGACTTGCTTGATACTACTTTCTCAACTTTTTGAAAATCAATTGGATGGTTAAAATCTCTTACATGAATAAATAGAGCATTGGAATCTTGTCCAGTTCTAATGCTATATTTATGTTGTTTTAATCTTAGTTCGAGATTTTTACCAGTTTGACCGTAATAAACTTTATCGCAAATTTTACAAGGAATCTTATAGACACATCCATCAGCATTTTGGGGGGAATTCTTTATCAAAAGTTTTTTTTACTGTATAAAGATTTTTGAATACAACTTTAATATTAAAAGTCTTAAGAAGAGAAGGCATATCAACCAAGTTTTCATGGTAAGGGAGAACCAACATATTTTTAGTTGAATAAAGCTGGTTGCCCCTTTTTGGATTGTAAAAAGTATTTCTAGCAACTTTAAAAGATTTATCAATTACATTTCTTGGGTATTTTAAATCATTACGTATTTCATAAATTTTGGATATTTTCTCATCTATGAACTCAGGACTACAAATTCGTAAAGCTCTCAAAAACATTGATGAGAAAACAGACAGTTTGACTCTATCTTGATGCGAGGAATAATAGTGGACATAGGAACAGTTATTTGTAGGTTTTCTGTAAATTTTAAATTTGAATTCATTATTACCCTTAATAATTAAAACATCTAGAAAAGGCAATGAGTTATTTTCTTCAAACTCAACAGTAAAGTTTATAGAATGGGCTAAGCTATTTAATTTTCCAAGGAAATGCTGTATATCTACATTTTTGATCATAAGACACAAAATATCATCAACATATCTGAACCATTTAGCTCTATTAAGGAGGATTGTGTTAAGCAACCTTGTTTCAAAAATTTCCATGTATAGGTTACTAAGAACAGGTGAAAGAGGATTTCCCATTGCCATACCAAACTTCTGAGTGTAAAACTTATCATTAAATACAAATTTTGCATCAACAATGCAAAGTTTAATAAGTTTAATGATAGTAGGAACTGGCAATGGTAAATCATAGTTAACGAGTTCTTCAGATAAGAAACTTAATAAATCATCAACAGGAACTTTCGTAAACAAGGAAGTAACATCAAAACTAACCATGTTAAAATCATTTAAGTCAGTCAAGGAGCTTAATTTATCAACCAAGTCTATGTTGTTTTTAACATTAAAGTTAGAAATTTTGCCAACAATAGGGCTCAAAATATCAACAAGCCATTTGGATAATTTATATGAAACTGACCCTATGGAGCTAATAATTGGTCTGACTGGATTCCCTGGTTTGTGTGTTTTTATTAGTCCATACATGTAAGGTAAAGATGGATTAGTGGAAGTAAGTTGTTTGACTAATTCATCTTTGCCTTTCAGTAGAAGTTTTATTGTTTTATTGAAATTGCTGTTAACGGTTTCTAGGGGATTTTTCCTAAGTTTAGAATAGGTTTCAGTATCATCTAAGAGATTATTCATTTTTTCTTGGTAATCATTTACTTTCATAATTACTATTGCATTTATTTTGTCTGCTTTAGTAAGGCGCAAATTTTTATTGTTATTAAGTGTATCATAAGACTTAAAGAATCTTTGAGGGCAATTGGGAATGTTTGGTTTTAACATAGAGCTATATATCATTCCTTTACTAATATTAATTTCATCAGAGGATAAATCAGAAAATTTTTCAAAGTTACAAAAGGCTTTTGCAATTTCAACATTATTAAGTTTTTTTGAAGTTGCAAAACTTAGGCCAAAACCTAGAGCAGCAGTTGTATGTTTGTCTAAAAATTCATCTGATAAGTTAATTACAAAATTGTTATTAGCATGCTTTGTCCAATCACTATTTTCAATTAAAAAGTCTAATTTTCTTTGTAGTTTGCTCTTGAGTTCATTACAAATTCTTCTGAGTTTATTATAGCAATGATGCAACATACTGTGTTTCCATTCTGATGGAATGGCCTGATTAAAAGAGTATTTTTTGTTTCTCAATATTTTGAATGCTTCCTTCTCCTGTATTTTAGTTATTTCAATATGTTTCTGAAGAATAATTCTCATAAAATCATCAAAAGGACGATCTCTCATGTCAAGGAGTCTATTGGGTAAAAGAGACTTGGGCAGAACTTGTTCATTTAAAATTTTTTTTAAAAAATTAAGTCGAATTTTTAACTTGTGGGACTTGATTAACAGCAATTTCAATAAAACAATAAAACTTCTACTGAAAAGCAAAGATGAATTAGTCAAACAATTTACTTCCACTAATCCATCTTTACCTTACATGTATGGACTAATAAAAACACACAAACCAGGGAATCCAGTCAGACCAATTATTAGCTCCATAGGGTCAGTTTCATATAAATTATCCAAATGGCTTGTTGATATTTTGAGCCCTATTGTTGGCAAAATTTCTAACTTTAATGTTAAAAACAACATAGACTTGGTTGATAAATTAAGCTCCTTGACTGACTTAATGATTTTAACATGGTTAGTTTTGAGGTTACTTCCTTGTTTACGAAAGTTCCTGTTGATGATTTATTAAGTTTCTTATCTGAAGAACTCGTTAACTATGATTTACAATTGCCAGTTCCTACTATCATTAAACTTATTAAACTTTGCATTGTTGATGCAAAATTTGTATTTAATGATAAGTTTTACACTCAGAAGTTTGGTATGGCAATGGGAAATACTCTTTCACCTGTTCTTAGTAACCTATACATGGAATTTTTTGAAACAAAGTTACTTAACACAATCCTCCCTAATAGAGCTAAATGGTTCAGATATGTTGATGATATTTTGTGTCTTATGCCCAAAAATGTAGATAAACACCATTTCCTTGGAAAATTAAATAGCTTAGCCCATTCTATAAACTTTACTGTTGAGTTTGAAGAAAATAACTCATTGCCTTTTCTAGATGTTTTAATTATTAAGGGTAATAATGAATTAAAATTTAAAATTTACAGAAAACCTACAAATAACTGTTCCTATGTCCACTATTATTCCTCGCATCAAGATAGAGTCAAACTGTCTGTTTTCTCATCAATGTTTTTGAGAGCTTTACGAATTTGTAGTCCTGAGTTCATAGATGAGGAAATATCCAAAATTTATGAAATAGGTAATGATTTAAAATACCCAAGAAATGTATAAATAACACAAAGGCACAATACCGTGACTGGAACGATACACAAATAACCCGCACATAAAAGAGAGAAGCTTACGACGACGTTTCGGTCCGACTTGGACCATTGACAAAGTCAATGGTCAAAGTCAATGGTGTACCCAAGAAATGTAATTGATAAATCTTTTAAAGTTGCTAGAAATACTTTTTACAATACAAAAAGGGACAACCAGCCTTATTCAACTAAAAATATGTTGGTTCTCCCTTACCATGAAAACTTGGTTGATATGCCTTCTCTTCTTAAGACTTTTAATATTAAAGTTGTATTCAAAAATCTTGATACAGTAAAAAAAACTTTTGATAAAGAATTCCCCCCAAAATGCTGATAGATGTGTCTATAAGATTCCTTGAAAAATTTGCGATAAAGTTTATTACGGTCAAACTGGTAAAAATCTCGAACTAAGATTAAAACAACATAAATATAGCATTAGAACTGGACAAGATTCCAATGCTCTATTTATTCATGTAAGAGATTTTAACCATCCAATTGATTTTCAAAAAGTTGAGAAAGTAGTGTCAAGCAAGTCCATGGTCGACAGGAATATAATTGAATCTTGTTTCATAAAAAGCAGTTTTGACAATAATATGAATATTTCCTTTGGTTTATATAAATTAGATCCATTTATAATTAATAGAATTTGGGAAGAATTTAATAATACACTGGACAAATAATTTTTAAATTTTCTTGGGTAGAATAGTTTGTGGGTGAGTTGTGCAAAGGACCTATCCAAGTTGGGTCGGCGCGCGTCAGGTGTTTAACCGTTGTGGGATCTGATAGTGATGTGTTGGCCAGACCCCTTATATAGCTTCCTTGGATGCTTTACTTTCATAATGTGAGTAGTCACGAAAGCGCTTGGAATTTCTCTATTCTTTCAGAGTGGTTGTTTTGCATATATATATATATATATATATATATATATATATATATATATATATATATATATATATATATAAGAACATAAGAACATAAGAACATAAGAAAGGAGGAACACTGCAGGAGGCCTGCTGGCCCATACTAGGCAGGTCCTTTACAATTCATCCCACTAACAAAACATTTACCCAACCCAATTTTCAATGCTACCCAAGAAATAAGCTCTGATGTGAAAGTCCCATTCAAATCCAACCCTTCCCACTCATGTACTTATCCAACCTAGATTTGAAACTACCCAAAGTCCTAGCCTCAATAACCCAACTAGGTAGACTGTTCCACTCATCAACTACCCTATTTCCAAACCAATACTTTCCTATGTCCTTTCTAAATCTAAACTTATCTAATTTAAATCCATTACTGCGGGTTCTCTCTTGGAGAGACATCCTCAAGACCTTATTAATATCCCCTTTATTAATACCTATCTTCCACTTATACACTTCAATCAGGTCTCCCCTCATTCTTCGTCTAACAAGTGAATGTAACTTAAGAGTCTTCAATCTTTCTTCATAAGGAAGATTTCTGATGCTATGTATTAATTTAGTCATCCTACGCTGAATGTTTTCTAACGAATTTATGTCCATTTTGTAATACGGAGACCAGAACTGAGCTGCATAATCAAGGTGAGGCCTTACTAATGATGTATAAAGCTGCAGTATGACCTCTGGACTTCTGTTGCTTACACTTCTTGATATAAATCCCAGTAATCTATTTGCCTTATTACGTACGCTTAGGCATTGCTGTCTTGGTTTAAGGTTGCTGCTCACCATAACCCCCAAGTCCTTTTCGCAATCTGTATGGCTAAGTTCTACATCATTTAATTTATAAGTACTAGGGTTATGGGCACTCCCAAGCTTCAGAACCTTGCACTTATCTACATTGAACTGCATCTGCCACTTTTCTGACCAAGAATAGAGTTTGTTTAAATCCTCCTGAAGTTCCCTAACATCTACGTTTGAATCAATTATCCTACCTATCTTTGTGTCATCGGCGAATTTGCTCATATCACTAGTAATTCCCTCCTCAAGATCATTGATATATATTATAAACAACAACGGGCCCAAGACTGATCCCTGTGGAACGCCACTTGTTACAGATCCCCACTCGGATTTAACCCCATTTATGGACACTCTCTGCTTCCTGTCAGTGAGCCATGACTCGATCCACGAGAGCACTTTTCCCCCAATGCCATGAGCTGCCACTTTCTTTAACAGTCTATGGTGCGGAACTCTATCAAAAGCCTTACTAAAATCTAAGTAAATAATATCAAATTCTTTATTGTGGTCAACAGCCTCAAAAGCTTTACTGAAGAAAGTTAATAAATTAGTTAGACAAGACCGGCCTCTTGTGAATCCATGCTGAGTATCATTAATCAAGCTATGCTTATCGAGATGGCTTCTTATAATCTCAGCTATAATTGACTCTAGTAATTTGCCTACAATTGAGGTCAGGCTTATTGGGCGGTAATTTGACGGTAACGACTTGTCCCCTGTTTTAAAAATAGGAGTTACATTAGCCATCTTCCACATATCAGACACTACACCTGTTTGAAGAGATAAATTAAAAATATTAGTTAATGGTTCACAGAGTTCCATTTTGCATTCCTTAAGAACCCTTGAAAAAACCTCATCAGGACCCGGCGACTTATTTTGCTTCAGTCTGTCTATCTGCCTCACAACCATCTCACTAGTGACTGTGATGTTACATAATTTATCTTCTAGCCCACTGTAAAAATTAATTACTGGAATATTGTTAGTGTCTTCCTGTGTAAAAACTGAGAGAAAATAATTATTTAAAATCAAGCACATTTCATTCTCATTGTCAGTAAGGTGCCCATAGTTATTTTTAAGGGGACCTATCTTATCTCTAACTTTTGTTCTATAGACCTGGAAAAAACTTTTTGGGTTAGTTTTAGAATCCCTAGCAACTTTAATTTCATAGTCCCTTTTAGCTTTTCTTATCCCCTTTTTAATGTCCCTCTTAATGTCAATATACTGATTCATAAGATGACCCTCACCTCTTTTGATACGCCTATAAATTCCTTTCTTATGCCCTAGTAAATATTTGAGCCTATTATTCATCCATTTTGGGTCATTTCTATTTGATCTAATTTCTTTATATGGGATAAACGCTCTTTGAGCAGCATGTATAGTGTTCAGAAAACTGTCATATTGATAGCTCACTTCGTTACCCCAGTCAACAGATGATAAGTGTTCTCTAAGCCCATCGTAATCTGCTAAGCGAAAATCTGGGACTGTTACTGAGTTATCGCTACTATCGTACTTCCATTCAATGCTAAATGTAATTGATTTGTGGTCGCTAGCACCCAGTTCCTCTGAAATTTCTAAATTATTAACAAGGGATTCATTGTTTGCCATAACTAAGTCAAGCAGGTTATTTCCCCTTGTAGGTTCTGTCACAAACTGCTTCAAAAAACAATCCTGAAATACTTCTAAGAAGTCGTACGATTCTAAATTCCCAGTCAAGAAATTCCAATCAACATGACTAAAGTTAAAGTCTCCTAGAATTACTACATTATCGTGCCTTGTGGCCTTAACAATTTCCTCCCATAGTAGTTTCCCTTGGTCCCTATCTAAGTTAGGGGGACGGTATATCACTCCTAAAATCAGTTTTTCATGCCCCTCTGAAAATTCTATCCAAACAGACTCTGTATGTGTTACTTCAGACTTAATACCCGTTTTTATGCAACAGTTCAAGCGATCTCGGACATACAATGCCACCCCACCCCCCCTCCCAATACTTCTATCTTCTTGGAACAATTTAAAACCCTGAATATGACATTCCGCAGGCATGTCCCGACTTTTTGAATTAAACCACGTCTCAGTTAAGGCAAATACATCAATGTTACCTACACTAGCAACTAATCTCAACTCGTCCATCTTATTCCTAGCACTACGGCAATTAGCATAATAAACATTGAAAGACTCTCCTTTCTCTTTACCCTTCCTGCTCATTTCTATTTTTCTACTAAACCTATTACCGTCCTTATCACCCAAGGTCCCTGGCTTTTCAATATCTATCTCGTTCTTATTATTACTAGTTCCCCTAGAACTCGTAATATTACTACACTGGGACTTCACTGTTTTCCTGCCAAAACCCATACCACTAACTATTCCTAGTTTAAAGTCCTAACTGCTCCCTCCACTGCAGTTGCCAGTGCTCCCACCCCACACCTAGATAAGTGAACCCCATCCCTAGCATACATGTCATTTCTGCCATAGAAGAGGTCCCAGTTGTCAATGAATGTTACCGCATTTTCCTTACAGTATTTGTCCAGCCAGCAATTGACACCAATTGCCCTGGACAACCATTCACTTCCAACTCCCCTCCTTGGCAAAATACCACATATGAGAGGGTTCCCACCCTTACTTCTAATTATTTCTATTGCTGACCTATACCTGCTAATCAGGTCCTCACTCCTACGTCTGCCAACATCGTTGCCTCCAGCACTGAGACAGATAATAGGATTGCTCCCATTACCTCTCATGATGTCATCCAGACGGCTAACAATATCCTCCATCCCAGCCCCAGGAAAGCAAACTCTCTGTCTCCTACTCCTGTCCTTCAAGCAGAACGCCCTATCCATATACCTAACTTGGCTATATATATATATAGCCATATATATATATAGCCAAGCCATATATATATATATATATATATATATATATATATATATATATATATATATATATATATATATATATATATATATATATATATATATATATATATATATATATATATATATATATATATATATATATATATATATATTCCTATTAGTAAAAAAAAATATATATCAAAAGATGGGGTGGTAGGGGAAGTGGAATACTCAAACGGCTTCAGGAAGAAATCCAAATATTTTTCCTTGAAGCCTTTTTATCCACTTCTATATATATATATATATATATATATATATATATATATATATATATATATATATATATATATATATATATATATATATATATATATATATATATATATATATATATATAGAAGTGGATAAAAAGGCTTCAAGGAAAAATATTTGGATTTCTTCCTGAAGCCGTTTGAGTATTCCACTTCCCCTACCACCCCATCTTTTGATATATATTTTTTTTTACTAATAGGAATATATA
This sequence comes from Cherax quadricarinatus, assembly GCF_038502225.1. Classification (NCBI taxonomy): domain Eukaryota; kingdom Metazoa; phylum Arthropoda; class Malacostraca; order Decapoda; family Parastacidae; genus Cherax; species Cherax quadricarinatus. The sequence goes on from NW_027195711.1 coordinate 12,838, forward strand.
TATATATATATATATATATATATATATATATATATATATATATATATATATATATATATATATATATATATGTATATGTATATATATATATATATATATATATATATATATATATATATATATATATATATATATATATATATATATATATATATATGTATGTATGTATGTATGTATGCATGTATATGTGGCCGAGCTGGGTGGCAAAGTATTGGCCAGTGTGGTGAGGATGGTAAAGCACTGCGTACCGTGTTCCAACCAAGGTTCGTAGGTTCGAGTCTCCTTCGGCCAGAGATTAGTGTTTGTGTATATTTCGCCTGCTCTTGCGAATTCCTTGTATATATATATATTTTTTTTTTTTTCAACAAGTCGGCCGTCTCCCACCGAGGCAGGGTGACCCAAAAAAGAAAGAAAATCCCCAAAAAGAAAATACTTTCATCATCATTCAACACTTTCACCTCACTCACACATTATCACTGTTTTTGCAGAGGTGCTCAGAATACAACAGTTTAGAAGCATATACGTATAAAGATACACAACATATCCCTCCAAACTGCCAATATCCCAAACTCCTCCTTTAAAGTGCAGGCATTGTACTTCCCATTTCCAGGACTCAAGTCCGACTATATGAAAATATATATATATATATATATATATATATATATATATATATATATATATATATATATATATATATATATATATATATATATATCACCGAAGTCAAGACTACGGTGCTCTTCAATTCCAAGGCTGAGGGACTGATTACCTCATCTATTGTGTATAGTTCTACTGTCTACCAATTATGCCCTTGAATCTGTATTGATAAAGCCACTGGATGGTGAAACGTCTACAATAAAGACACCCAGATATTGCACATGTGTCTAAGTCTTCATTTTTTATAATCTGCTGGAATTTTTAAATAGCGTTGGCGTTATGTACCATCAATAGTATGATATCTTGTAGTAGTGAGTGAGTAGACATATACTAGGTTCCTGTACACATTCTTAGTTCGTCGGCAGCTAGACACTCACTGCAGGAAGGTGAAAAAACCATCGAAGACCAGAAACTTCAGGAAATTGCAATAACTATTTACAAGGCAGGTGACAGGTCCTTCGCTTCGAACTATTGACCAATAAGCCTTACCTCCATAGTGGGAAAATTTATGGAATCAATCCATACCACGGGCGGGGAGAGAACCCGCGATCAGAGAGTCTCAAAACTCCAGATCGTCGCGTTAGCCACTGGAGCAGCTAGCCACAATAAGATTCATCCAACTAGGTATATTTCTACACCAGTCATGTTAACGATTTTGAGGGGACTTGAGCTAGAGTACGTCACGGCCACGCTAGCTGAGATTCGTCTGTAAAAGCTTGCATTTGTGGTCACAGTGGTGCCTATGCTAACCTTTCTTTTTTTTTTTTTTTATTATCACACCGGCCGATTCCCACCAAGGCAGGGTGGCCCGAAAAAGAAAAACTTTCACCATCATTCACTCCATCACTGTCTTGCCAGAAGGGTGCTTTACACTACAGTTTTTAAACTGCAACATTAACACCCCTCCTTCAGAGTGCAGGCACTGTACTTCCCATCTCCAGGACTCAAGTCCGGCCTGCCGGTTTCCCTGAATCCCTTCATAAATGTTACTTTGCTCACACTCCAACAGCACGTCAAGTATTAAAAACCATTTGTCTCCATTCACTCCTATCAAACACGCTCACGCATGCCTGCTGGAAGTCCAAGCCCCTCGCACACAAAACCTCCTTTACCCCCTCCCTCCAACCCTTCCTAGGCCGACCCCTACCCCGCCTTCCTTCCACTACAGACTGATACACTCTTAAAGTCATTCTGTTTCGCTCCATTCTCTCTACATGTCCGAACCACCTCAACAACCCTTCCTCAGCCCTCTGGACAACAGTTTTGGTAATCCCGCACCTCCTCCTAACTTCCAAACTACGAATTCTCTGCATTATATTCACACCACACATTGCCCTCAGACATGACATCTCCACTGCCTCCAGCCTTCTCCTCGCTGCAACATTCATCACCCACGCTTCACACCCATATAAGAGCGTTGGTAAAACTATACTCTCATACATTCCCCTCTTTGCCTCCAAGGACAAAGTTCTTTGTCTCCACAGACTCCTAAGTGCACCACTCCCTCTTTTTCCCTCATCAATTCTATGATTCACCTCATCTTTCATAGACCCATCCGCTGACACGTCCACTCCCAAATATCTGAATACGTTCACCTCCTCCATACTCTCTCCCTCCAATCTGATATTCAATCTTTCATCACCTAATCTTTTTGTTATCCTCATAACCTTACTCTTTCCTGTATTCACCTTTAATTTTCTTCTTTTGCACACCCTACCAAATTCATCCACCAATCTCTGCAACTTCTCTTCAGAATCTCCCAAGAGCACAGTGTCATCAGCAAAGAGCAGCTGTGACAACTCCCACTTTGTGTGTGATTCTTTATCTTTTAACTCCACGCCTCTTACCAAGACCCTCGCATTTACTTCTCTTACAACCCCATCTATAAATATATTAAACAACCACGGTGACATCACACATCATTGTCTAAGGCCTACTTTTACTGGGAAAAAATTTCCCTCTTTCCTACATACTCTAACTTGAGCCTCACTATCCTCGTAAAAACTCTTCACTGCTTTCAGTAACCTACCTCCTACACCATACACTTGCAACATCTGCCACATTGCCCCCCTATCCACCCTGTCATACGCCTTTTCCAAATCCATAAATGCCACAAAGACCTCTTTAGCCTTATCTAAATACTGTTCACTTATATGTTTCACTGTAAACACCTGGTCCAAACACCCCCTACCTTTCCTAAAGCCTCCTTGTTCATCTGCTATCCTATTCTCCGTCTTACTCTTAATTCTTTCAATTATAACTCTACCATACACTTTACCAGGTACACTCAACAGACTTATCCCCCTATAATTTTTGCACTCTCTTTTATCCCCTTTGCCTTTATACAAAGGAACTATGCATGCTCTCTGCCAATCCCTAGGTACCTTACCCTCTTCCATACATTTATTAAATAATTGCACCAACCACTCCAAAACTATATCCCCACCTGCTTTTAACATTTCTATCTTTATCCCATCAATCCCGGCTGCCTTACCCCCTTTCATTTTACCTACTGCCTCACGAACTTCCCCCACACTCACAACTGGCTCTTCCTCACTCCTACAAGATGTTATTCCTCCTTGCCCTATACACGAAATCACAGCTTCCCTATCTTCATCAACATTTAACAATTCCTCAAAATATTCCTTCCATCTTCCCAATACCTCTAACTCTCCATTTAATAACTCTCCTCTCCTATTTTTAACTGACAAATCCATTTGTTCTCTAGGCTTTCTTAACTTGTTAATCTCACTCCAAAACTTTTTCTTATTTTCAACAAAATTTGTTGATAACATCTCACCCACTCTCTCATTTGCTCTCTTTTTACATTGCTTCACCACTCTCTTAACTTCTCTCTTTTTCTCCATATACTCTTCCCTCCTTGCATCACTTCTACTTTGTAAAAACTTCTCATATGCTAACTTTTTCTCCCTTACTACTCTCTTTACATCATCATTCCACCAATCGCTCCTCTTCCCTCCTGCACCCACTTTCCTGTAACCACAAACTTCTGCTGAACACTCTAACACTACATTTTTAAACCTACCCCATACCTCTTCGACCCCATTGCCTATGCTCTCATTAGCCCATCTATCCTCCAATAGCTGTTTATATCTTACCCTAACTGCCTCCTCTTTTAGTTTATAAACCTTTACCTCTCTCTTCCCTGATGCTTCTATTCTCCTTGTATCCCATCTACCTTTTACTCTCAGTGTAGCTACAACTAGAAAGTGATCTGATATATCTGTGGCCCCTCTATAAACATGTACATCCTGAAGTCTACTCAACAGTCTTTTATCTACCAATACATAATCCAACAAACTACTGTCATTTCGCCCTACATCATATCGTGTATACTTATTTATCCTCTTTTTCTTAAAATATGTATTACCTATAACTAAACCCCTTTCTATACAAAGTTCAATCAAAGGGCTCCCATTATCATTTACACCTTTTCACCCCAAACTTACCTACCACACCCTCTCTAAAAGTTTCTCCTACTTTAGCATTCAAGTCCCCTACCACAATTACTCTCTCACTTGGTTCAAAGGCTCCTATACATTCACTTAACATCTCCCAAAATCTCTCTCTCTCCTCTGCATTCCTCTCTTCTCCAGGTGCATACACGCTTATTATGACCCACTTCTCGCATCCAACCTTTACTTTAATCCACATAATTCTTGAATTTACACATTCATATTCTCTTTTCTCCTTCCATAACTGATCATTTAACATTACTGCTACCCCTTCCTTTGCTCTAACTCTCTCAGATACTCCAGATTTAATCCCATTTATTTCCCCCCACTGAAACTCTCCTACCCCCTTCAGCTTTGTTTCGCTTAGGGCCAGGACATCCAACTTCTTTTCATTCATAACATCAGCAATCATCTGTTTCTTGTCATCTGCACTACATCCACGCACATTTAAGCAACCCAGTTTTATAAAGTTTTTCTTCTTCTCTTTTTTTTATTAATTGTATACAGGAGAAGGGGTTACTAGCCCATTGCTCCCGGCATTTTAGTCGCCTCATACGACACGCATGGCTTACGGAGGAAAGATTCTTTTCCACTTCCCCATGGACAATAGAAGAAATAAAAAAGAACAAGAGCTATTTAGAAAAAGGAGAAAAACCTAGATGTATGTATATATATATATATGCATGTGCGTGTCTGTGAAGTGTGACCAAAGTGTAAGTAGGAGTAGCAAGATATCCCTGTTATCTTAGCGTGTTTATGTTTATGGTGTAGAAATATACCTCGTTGGACGAATATTATTGCGGCTAGCTGGTCCAGTGGCTAACGCGACGGTCTGGAGTTTTGAGATTCTCTGATCGCCGGTTCTATCCCCGCCCGTGATATGGTTTGTTTGCAATCGTGTCATAACGATTTCGTGAGTTATGGAATCAATAACTGCCGAAGCAATTCGTAGCCATCTTGATAGGCACAGATTGATTAATGAACCTCAACACGGTTTTACAAAGGGGCGTTCCTGTCTTATAATTTACTAACTTTTTTCACTAAGGTGTTTGAGGAGGTAGGTCATGGTAATGAATATGATATTGTGTATATGGACTTCAGTAAGGCTTTCGATAGAGTTCCACATCAGAGGCTATTGAGGAAACTTAAGGCACACTGAATACGAGGAGAAATTTTTTCCCAGGTAGAGGCATGGCTGACAAATAGGCAGTAGAGAGTTTGCATAAATAGGGAGAAATCAGAATGGGGGCACGTCACAAGCGGTGTTCCTCAGGGGTCAGTGTTGGGCCCGTTGTTGTTCACAATTTACATAAACGACATAGATGAGGGAATATATAGCGACATAAGCAAATTTGCTGATGACACCAAAATAGGCCGTCCAATTCATTCTAATGAGGACAGTAGAGCACTCCAGGATGATTTGAATAGACTGATGCAATGGTCGGAGAAGTGGCAGATGCAGTTTAATATTGACAAATGCAAAGTTCTAAATGTTGGACAGGTAAATAACCATGCCACATATAAACTAAATAATGTAGATTGTGAAAAGGATTTACTATTTCTGGTTAGCAGTAATCTAAAACCAAGACAACAGTGCATTAGTGTTCGCAATAAAACTAACATATCTAGAAGTATAAATAATAGAAGTCCTCAGGTTGTTCTTCAACTCTATATATCCTTAGTTAGGCCTCATTTAGACTATGCTGCTCAGTTCTGGTCACCGTATTACAGAATGGATATAAATGCTCTGGAAAACGTACAGAGGAGGATGACAAAGATGATCCCATGTATCAGAAATCTTCCCTATGAGGATAGACTGAGGGCCCTGAATCTGCACTCTCTCGAAAGGCGTAGAATTTGGGGGGATATGATCGAGGTGTATAAATGGAAAACAGGAATAAATAAAGGGGATGTAAATAGCGTGCTGAAAATTTCCAGCCGAGACAGGACTCGCAGCAATGGTTTCAAGTTGGAAAAATTTAGATTCAGGAAGGGTATAGGAGAGCACTGGTTTGGTAATAATTGTGGATGAGTGGAACAAACTACCGAGTACCGTTATTGAGGCTAAAACGTTGTGTAGCTTTAAAAATAGGTTAGCTAAATACACGAGTGGGTGTGGGTGGGTGTGAGTTGGACCTGACTAGCTTGTGCTGCTGGGTCTGGTGCCGTGCTCCTTCCTTGAGTGGAGGTGACCAGACTGGGTGGGTCATTGGGCTAATCCGGGGGGGAAGGACATGCACTTGCTCCGCCATGGGTCAGTAGGCCTGTTGCAGTGCTCCTTCTTTCTTATGTTCTTATGTTCTTAACTCCCTGATTGTGTTTTGTAATTGGAAGACTGTGATGTGAGTTGAAATATTTGAGTCACAACTTTTTGATAGCCTAATGCTGGAAGAACTGGACACTTACACCATCTGGGAATCTTTATTGTGGAAACGTTTCGCCAGCCAGTGGCTTCTTCAGTCCAATACAAAGAATAACAGTGGAAGATGAGGAAGAGTTTGAGGTAATCAGTCCCTCAGTCTGGAGTCGATGTTTTCAGTCCATTATTTTTGAGAAACTGATGGACTGAACACATCGACTCAAGGCTGAGGGACTAATCACTTCAAACTCCTCTTCATATTCCACAGTTCTTCTCTGTATTGGACTGAAGAAGTCACTGGCTGGCGAAACGTTTCCACAGCAAAGATTCCCAAATGTTGCACATATATCTAATTCTTCAAACTTATCGGCTTTTCAAACCACTTGCATCACAGCCTGATGTTTGTGTGTCCGTAAAGCTTGACTGTAATGTAAATGTTTCCTGTGCAAGAAAGGTATAAAATACCGACAATATGAAAGTTAAGACACTTTGCCCTCGTCTGCTGCCCGTCCCTATCCACTGACGCCTATATAACCGCCAGTCTTCTTGCCTTGGCTCCAGATTCTCCTCCACCACGATGCTGTGAACACTAACTCCAAGGCCGAGGGACTGATTACCTCATCTTTTGTATATAGTTCTACTGTCTTCCTATGTCCTAGATTCTGTATTGATAAAGCCACTGGATGGCGAAACGTCTACAATAAAGATATCCAGATGATGCACATGTGTCTTAACTTTCATAAATGTTTCCTGACAACACGCTATTACTTACCATTTCCTTCTCATCGTTCTTTCATGGGTGTACAACTTCTCAGTTGCTTAGAAACAGCAGAAGGTGTAAGCCGTCACATCGTTTCATTGGAGAGGCCGTTCTGCAAAACCTAGTCCTATTTTTTTACTGTTTTGCTTAAAAGCATAGGCACCTAATTGCTTACGCTATTCGCGTTAGGTTCAAATAAGATGTTAGGTTTCTTTAACACTGCTAAATACAATATCACGAAAGGTAGACTCTTTTGATGCCTCTGCATTTAAGTGATTTCAGGTGTTCCTAATGATAAAGACATTTGTCTGAACAGATACGGGAGGTGAAAGTTCTCTGTGCATTCTCAAGGTCTGCAGTTCCACTTGCCTAAAATCAGTTGTTAGTGTTGAGCAAGTGTTTTGGTCTCATTATTAAAATGGCATTTCTTGTTTTGATTTTTTTCCTATCCTGCCTATCAATTTCTTTATTTATTCTATAACCTGAGGAGTTAGATAAGGAGAGTCAGGCGTTTGGGGAGAAGGAGAATGAGTGAGACGAGTCAGGTGTTTGTATGGGGAGGGGGATGTGAGACGAGTCAGGTGTGTGTATGGGGAGGGGGATGTGAGACGATTCAGGTGTGTGTATAGGGAGGGGGATGTGAGACGAGTCAGGTGTGTGTATGGGGAGGGGGATGTGAGACGATTCAGGTGTGGAGTGTGGGTATAAGACGAGTCAGGTGTGTTTAGGGGGAGGGGGAGACGATTCAAGTGCATGTATGGAGGGAAAGGAGGTGAGACGAGTCAGGTATGAGTGTGCAAGTGTTTGTAGGAAGGGGGTTGAGACGGGTCAGGTATGTATGTGTGGAGGGATGGGGTTAAGGAATGAGACAAAGCATTAAGAACTCCAGGTCTGGACTGGCGTGCGCCGGGTCCCGGAAGTCAAGAGAATGTTTCTTGCTATTTTCTTTACAACAAGACAGTAATCAATGAGGGAGTGTGACGATTAACCTCCGTTGTGTGTTTGTAGGCAGACTCTCTCCCCCCCCCCACCCCCTTCCCCTTCCTATCCTTTCCCCGTCCCTTCTCTCTCTCTCTCTCGGCAACTATAATTCCTTAAATCGCATTATTTACTCAGTATATCCAGGTGTACCAAAGAAGAGGTGATCAATCAAGTCTTAATTATGAGTTAGCTGACCGAGGCGGGAGTTTATCAAGTGACGGGGCACAGAAGGTCAAAATGGAACTGTGATAGTACAGAATATCTTAATATAGGCAAGGTGTGATTTGTAGTTCGTTCTCCTGTGGTAGCATTAAGCTTGTGTGTGTGTGTGTGTGTGTGTGTGTGTGTGTGTGTGTGTGTGTGTACTCACTTAATTGTAGTTGCAGGGATCGCCTCACAGCTCCTGTGTGGGGTTTACTGGTTCGTCTTAATGACCAGGTCTGTGTATATCAGTGAAACACTTGCTTATCAATTTCTCATTCTCTTGTGCTGAGACCTTGCGACTCGTACGTAAATGCATTAGTGAATAATTCCGCAAGTTGAGTATTTGCGTGTAAATGGGCCATATAGGAGGCGTTACCTCTCTGGAGCGCAGTGCTGGAACAAGAAACTGTTTGTACTGAAGGAGTCATGACCTTCCTTAACAGATGACCCCCACGAGGTTTTCTTGAACGTTTCGTACCTTGTTTTTATTACCAGGAACTAAGAATATTAGAGTCCGCTGGGGAGAAGCTCTGACGATGTGTTTATTACCATTATCATATTCATGGGGAAGCGCTAAATCCACAAGAGTTATGCAACACTTCAGGCATGGGAGGCAGTCAGGTTCGATTCAAGGGGGAAAAAGCAACTCGCATTCCTTAGATCAAGAACCTTTCACAGATATCAAGGTTCCCCCCCCCCTTCCTCTTTCTCTCTAAAGAGACAGATGTGAAAAATTCTGGATTTCCATGAAGCTGGCAACGTAACTTCAAGTTCTCTCCCTGGGACACAGATGTCATCCACTGCCACTACAGATGCTTGTATATCCTTCGATCCATCTAAAGTAGCATGCTAGATGCATATTTTTAGGTGTCATCGGCTCATTTGCAAAATCTGCTGTGTTTCAGCCTGACCTGTTAGTGACTCGACTGTGAACAGCAGACAGAGGATCGAGCCCCCATCCCCTCTTGCGCTGAATGACTCAAGTTGGTGGCCAGCGGGCGATGGCAAAGGTTCTCTTGGTGATTTGGTTAAGATTTTAATTCACTCACTAAAATGGTTATAACTATACCCATAGTTTTTAAAGGGGTGGACCAGTAAGCCATTTTAAGGCCAAAAGCTCCAGCTGCGCGTCATCATATGGCTAAGACCCGCGTCAGGAAACACTTGTCCTGTTTCCTGACTAACCTAACCTGGCTTTCTTTTCCCTCTGATCTTGACACACGAGACCATGGTAGCGAAGTTGGTCGGCCGACGGACTCCGGAAGACACACCCGCGTCGGCGAGAATAGATGACGCCAGTAAGAGCACCCCAGCGAAGATATACTTTTGTGTTGGAGAGGAAAGTACTCACCTAGTTGTACTCACCTAGTTGAGGTTGCAGGGGTCGAGTCCCAGCTCCTGGCCCCGCCTCTTCACTGGTCGCTACTAGGTCACTCTCCCTGAACCGTGAGCTTTATCATACCTCTGCTTAAAGTTATGTATGGATCCTGCCTCCACTACATCGCTTCCCAAACTATTCCACTTCCTGACTCTGTGGCTGAAGAAATACTTCCTTACATCCCTGTGATTCATCTGTGTCTTCAACTTCCAACACCCTTGTTGCTGTGTCCCATCTCTGGAACATCCTGTCTTTGTCGCAAATACACCTGAATTGGCGAGGATAAGGGAAGCCAACAAACCGAGTAGCGTGAAGGTTGAGGCGAGTGACCTTTGTCACGACTGATGTGAACCTCAATACAGGGAGCAGTCATACAGTAGGATAAATAATCTGGAAAGAGGCAGTACACGAGAATAGCTGGAATAAACACGCCGTGACAGCCAAAGGTACTAATCGACCCTCGAAATTTATGGTCCCCTAACCTTGTAAACTTCAGTATACAAGGGACGACCAGCGTATTAGCTATCAGGTATTTTGTTATAGCTTGTCAATAACAATGAAGGATTTGGTTAGAAAGTTGAACGAGGATTGCCTGTGCCGATGAAGACGTAATTCACGAGAACAACTGTCGTGAGAGGACACACTGCTGGACTGAAAGTAGTAGCACCAGTGAACCAACACCTGCAACACTGTAGTGAACAAACACTTGGAACACGGTAAGGAACAAACACCTCGAACACTGTAGTGAACAAACACCTACAACACTGCAGGGAACAAACACCTACAACACTGTAGTGAGCAAACACCTGAAACACTGTAGTGAACACCTGCAACACTGTAGGGAACAAACACCTACAACACTGTAGTAAGCAAACACCTGAAACACTGTAGTGAACACCTGCAACACTGTAGGGAACAAACACCTACAACACTGTAGTAAGCAAACACCTGAAACACTGTAGTGAACACCTGCAACACTGTAGGGAACAAACACCTTCTACACTGTAGTAAACAAACACCTGCAACACTTATTCTATATTACAACCCAGGAGTCACAAAGGCCTGTTATCCTGGGAGTAAAGGGAGCAAAACAAACACAGCAGAAAAACTTTTGACTTGTATTATCCTTCACCAATTTAGAACAGAAGTATGTACACTATATACACTATATACAACAATAGGTATAAGTGCACTCCACGGTAAGCAAGGCAGAATAGAAGCCACTAGAGAGCAGACCGTGCTTCAACCAGCTCTAGAATGGGAATGACTAGCAGGTGAGTGGTACCCACAACACCTCTACAATTGCCAAAACTATCTTTTCATTGGGTGGAACCTGGGTATTGATTGAACGACGGGGCCCCATCATCAACCCTTAGTACCAGGTTTGCTGGTTGGGGAAGATAGCCTTTCAGTGAGGGTGTGTACATGCGCCGAATAAAGGTTACGTACTCTTTGCATGCCACATTCTACAATACGAAAGTTGGAGCAAAACATCTGTCATACTAGGACCCCTAACAACCCACCATGACCCTAACAACCCACAGTGATCCTAGCAACTAACCGTCACCCCCAACAACCCACAGAGGCCCTAGCAACCCAGGGTGACCCTAAAAATCCACCGTGACCCTAACAACCCACCGTGACCCTAACAACCCACCATGACCCTAACAGCCCACCGTGACCCTAACAACCCATGGTGACCCTAACAGCTCACCATGACCCTAACAACCCACCGTGACCCTAAGAGCCCACCGTGACTTAAACAGCCCACCTTGACCCTAACAGCCCACCGTGACCCTAACAACCCACCGTGACTAACAACCCACCGTGACCCTAACAATCCACCGTGACCCTAACAACGCATCGTGGCTTAAACAGCCAATCGTGACCCTAATAACTCACAGTGACCCTAACAACCCACTCTGACCCTAACAACCCACAGTGACCCTAGCAACTCACCGTGACCCTAAAAATCCACCGTGATCCTAACAACCCACCGTGACCCTAAAAACTCACCATGACCCTAGCAGCCCACCGTGACCCTAACAACCCACTGTGACCCTAACAGCCCACCGTGACTCTAACAGCCCACCGTGACCCTAGCAACTCACCGTGACCTTAACAACCCAGAGTGGCCCCAGCAACCCACCGTGACCCTAAAAATCCACCGTGACCCTAACAACCCACCGTGACCCTAACAACCCACCATGATCCTAACAACCCACCGTGACCCAAACAACCCACGGTGACCCTAACAGCCCACCGTGACCCTAGCAATTCACCGTGACCTTAACAACCCACAGTGGCCCCAGCAACCCCCCGTGACCTTAAAAGTCCACCGTGACCCTAACAACCCACCGTGACCCTAACAACCCACCATGACCCTAACAACCCACCATGACCTTAACAGCCCACCGTGACCCTAACAACCCACCGTAATTCTAATAGCCCACCGTGACCCTAACAACCCACAGTGACCCTAGCAACCCACCGTGACTCTAAAAATCCACCGTGACCCTAGCAACCCACCGTGACCCTAATAACCCACAGTGACCCTAGCAATCCACCGTGACCCTAACAACGCACCGTGACCCTAGCAACCACCGTGACCCTAGCAACCCACCGTGACCCTAGCAACCCACCATGACCCTAGCAACCCACCATGACCCTAGCAACCCACCATGACTCTAGCAACCCACCGTGACCCTAGCAACCCACCGTGACTCTAGCAACCCACCTTGACCCTAGCAACCCACCATGACCCTAGCAACCCACCGTGACCTTAGCAACCCACCGTGACCCTAGCAACTCACCATGACCCTAGCAACCCACCGTGACTCAAGCAACCCACCGTGACCTTAGCAACCCGCCGTGACCCTAGCAACCCATCATGACCCTAGCAACCCATCATGACCCTAACAATCCATCATGACCCTAGCAACCCACCGTGATCCTAGACGCCCACCGTGACCCTAGCAACCCACTTGACCCTAGTAACGCACCGTGACCCTAGTAACGCACCGTGACCCTAGCAACGCACCGTGACCCTAGTAACGCACCGTGACCCTAGCAACCCATCATGACCCTAGCAACCCACCGTGACCGTAGCAACCCACCGTGACCTTAGCAACCCATCATGATTCTAGCAACCCACCGTGACCCTAGTAACCCACCGTGACCCTAGCAACCCATCATGACCATAGCAACCCATCATGACCCTAGCAACCCACCGTGACCGTAGCAACCCACCGTGACCTTAGCAACCCATCATGACTCTAGCAACCCACCGTGACCCTAGTAAAGCACCGTGACCCTAGCAATCCACCGTGACCCTAGCAACCCACCATGACCCCTAGCAACCCATCATGACCCTAGCAACCCACCGTGACCCTAGTAACGCACCGTGACCCTAGCAACCCAACGTGACCTTAGCAACCCACCATGACCCTAGCAACCCTTCTTGACTCAAGCTACCCACAGTGATCATAGCAACCTACTGTGACCCTAGCAACCCACCGTGTCCTTAGCAACCCACAGTTACCTAGCAATCCACAGTTACCCCTAGCACCCCACCGTGACCCAATTAACCCACCGTGACCCTATCAATCCACTTGACCTTAGTAACCCACCGTGACCTAGCAACCAACCGTGACTCCTCGAACCCACCGTGAACCTATCAACCCATTATGACCCTAGCAACCCACCGTGACTCTAGCTACCCACCGTGACCCTAGCAACCTACCGTGACCATAGCAACTCACCGTGACCTTAGCAACTCAACGTGACCCAATCAACCCACCGTGACCCCTGGCAACCCCCCGTGACCCTACAAACCCACCGTGACCCTTTCAATGCACCGTGTCCCTAGCAACCCACCTTGACCCTATCAACCCACCGTGAATCTAGCACCCCACTGTGATCCTATCAATCCACCTTGACCCTAGTAACCCGCTGTGATCCTAGCAACCCACCGTATTTTCTAAGCTTACCAGAACACAAGTGTTGCAGGGGAAAAATATAGCTAATCAGGTTTGATCCAGAGAAATGGATCAAGAGGATCAGTTTCTCCTGTTTTTTGAGGCGGGGATCAAAACATGGCCCCTTTCTTCCGGTCCCTTGGATCAGTAATTCTGTAACCAGCTGTAATTCACGTAGCTGTACTCATCACTAGTGTAGCTTGGTAGAATGTTGGAGCCCAGCTCCTGGACCCATCATATGTCTCTGTAATCTTCTGACGTCATCAGTATTTATATGAGGAGACGTCTATCTTCAGGGTGGTGTGAGGGGACGTCTACCTTCAGGGTGGTGTGAGGGGACGTCTACCTACAGGGTGGTGTGAGGGGACGTCTACCTTCAGGGTGGTGTGAGGGGACGTCTACCTTCAGGGTGGTGTGAGGGGACGTCTACCTTCAGGGTGGTGTGAGGGGACGTCTACCTTCAGGGTGGTGTGAGGGGACGTCTACCTTCAGGGTGGTGTGAGGGGACGTCTACCTTCAGGGTGGTGTGAGGGGACGTCTACCTTCAGGGTGGTGTGAGGGGACGTCTACCTTCAGGGTGGTGTGAGGGGACGTCTACCTTCAGGGTGGTGTGAGGGGACGTCTACCTTCAGGGTTGTGTGAGGGGACGTCTACCTTCAGGGTGGTGTGAGGGGACGTCTACCTTCAGGGTGGTGTGAGGGGACGTCTACCTTCAGGGTGGTGTGAGGGGACGTCTACCTTCAGGGTGGTGTGAGGGGACGTCTACCTTCAGGGTGGTGTGAGGGGACGTCTACCTTCAGGATGGTGTGAAGGGACGTCTACCTTCAGGGTGGTGTGAGGGGACGTCTACCTTCAGGGTGGTGTGAGGGGACGTCTTCCTTCAGGGTGGTATTAGAGGACGTCTACCCTCAGGGTGGTATGAGATGACGTCTACCTTCAGTATGGTATTAGGGGACGTCAACCTTAAGGATGGTATGAGGGGACATCTGCCTTCAGTATGGTATGAGGGGACGTCAACCTTAAGGATGGTATGAGGGGACATCTGCCTTCAGTATGGTATGAGGGGACGTCTACCTTCAGGATGGTATGAGGGGACGTCTACCTTCAGGATGGTATGAGGGGACGTCTACATTCAGGATGGATATGAGGGGACGTCTACCTTCACGATGGTATGAGGGGACGTCAACCTTCAGGATGGTATGAGGGGACGTCTACCTTCAGGATGGTATGAGGGGACGTCTACCTTCAGGATGGTATGAGGGGACGTCTACCTTCAGGATGGTATGAGGGGACGTCTAACTTCAGGATGGTATGAGGGGACGTCTACATTCAGGATGGATATGAGGGGACGTCTACCTTCACGATGGTATGAGGGGACGTCAACCTTTAGGATGGTATGAGGGGACGTCTACCTTCAGGATGATATGAGGGGACGTCTAACTTCAGGATGGTATGAGGAGACGTCTACCTTCAGGATGGTATGAGGGGACGTCTACCTTCAGCATGGTATGAGGGGACGTTTACCTTTCAGATGATATGAGGGGACGTCTACCTTCAGGATGGTATGAGGGGACGTCTACCTTTCAGATGGTATGAGGGGACGTCTACCTTCAGGATGGGTATGAAGGGACGTCTACCTTCAAGATGGATATGAAGGGACGTCTACCTTCAGGATGGATATGAAGGGACGTCTACCTTCAGGATGAATATGAAGGGACGTCTACCTTCAGGATGAATATGAAAGGACGTCTACCTTCAGGATGGTATGAAGGGACGTCTACCTTCAGGATGAATATGAAAGGACGTCTACCTTCAGGATGGTATGAAGGGACGTCTACCTTCAGGATGGATATGAAGGGACGTCTACCTTCAGGATGAATATGAAAGGACGTCTACCTTCAGGATGGTATGAAGGGACGTCTACCTTCAGGATGAATATGAAGGGACGTCTACCTTCAGGATGAATATGAAGGGACTTCTACCTTCAGGATGAATATGAAGGGACGTCTACCTTCAGGATGAATATGAAGGGACTTCTACCTTCAGGATGAATATGAAGGGACGTATACCTTCAGGATGAATATGAAGGGACGTCTACCTTCAGGATGAATATGAAGGGACTTCTACCTTCAGGATGAATATGAAGGGACGTCTACCTTCAGGATGGTATGAGGTAACGTCTACCTTCAGGATGGATACAGGGTGACGGGGATACAAAATCAATCTATCAGTCTAAGTTCTCTAACCTCATCAATAGAACTTATCAGCCAAACTTAACACGTACTTAACATACTCAAAAAAAGACTGAAATTAATCCATAGGCCCGTTTACAATATATATTTTTTTGAAGATTGAGACACTTATGCAGCATATGGGAATCTTTATTCAGGAAACGTTTCGCCACACAGTGGCTTCATCAGTCCATCAATCTTGTAGATTGATGGACTGAACACTTCGACTCCAGGTTGAGGGACTGATTACCTCATACTCCTCCTCTCCTTACGCCTTCCTCTTTGTATTGGACTGATGAAGCCACTGTGTGGCGAAACGTTTCCTGAATAAAGATTCCCATATGCTGCATAAGTGTCTCAATCTTCAACTTGTCGGTTTTTCAAACCATTCATCACATATATTTTTTTCATTTACCGTCCAGAAAGCGGACATATCACAGGTTAAGTTCAACACGACCTACTCTTAGCTAAACCATTAGAAAAGTTTAAACTTATGCATCAGGTGTAAAATAAAAAAACTAACTAGATTATTTTAACTCTGAAGACAAATTGTGTATTCTCACGCATCTGTGACGAAGTCAAAACTCAAAAAAAAAAAAAAAATTATATTTATCCTGATACTCACCTTAGCATGTTTTTATTTTTTAGTTGTTCGTGTGTACCTCAGTGATTTAATCCGTCAGGTGAGTGGGGGGAGGGGGTGCTGAGTGGGTGGGGAGGGGGCGACCAGTCACGGCGGAGAGGGGAGCCAGGGCAGCGACCGCTCCTTACCACTGCTACAGAGACACTGAGTGCCCGTGCCACCACCACGCCCCGCACAACACCTCGGCCTTGCCTGCGTCAGGAGCTGACGGAGGTGCACGACGGTGGGGGTGCCAAGGAGAAGCTTTGTGCCGACCTGGCGACACAAGTGCCACTCATCCTGCTAGTGAATATACCACTTTAATGACATTACTAGGCAGTGCCACTCATCCTGCCAGTGAATAACTCACTGTAATGGCAGTACTAGGCAGTGCTACTCATCATGTGAGTAAATATACCGCCAGGAAGATTATTGGGCACTGCCACTCTGTGTATGTATATATTTATGTTGTATTGGAACTGCCATTACACTGTGCCACATTATATATGTATATGTATATATGTATATATATATATATATATATATATATATATATATATATATATATATATATATACATATTTTTATATATATACATATACATATATATATATATACATATTTTTTTTAACAAGTCGGCCGTCTCCCACCGAGGCAGGGTGACCCAAAAAAGAAAGAAAATCCCCAAAAAGAAAATGCTTTCATCATCATTCAACACTTTCACCTCACTCACACATAATCACTGTTTTTGCAGAGGTGCTCAGAATACAACAGTTTAGAAGCATATACGTATAAAGATACACAACATATCCCTCCAAACTGCTAATATCCCAAACTCCTCCTTTAAAGTGCAGGCATTGCACTTCCCATTTCCAGGACTCAAGTCCGACTATATGAAAATAACCGGTTTCCCTGAATCCCTTCACTAAATATTACCCTGCTCACACTCCAACAGATCGTCAGGTCCCAAGTACCATTCGTCTCCATTCACTCCTATCTAACACGCTCATGCACGCTTGCTGGAAGTCCAAACCCCTCGCCCACAAAACCTCCTTTACCCCCTCTCTCCAACCCTTTCGAGGACGACCCCTACCTCGCCTTCCTTCCCCTATAGATTTATATGCTTTCCATGTCATTCTACTTTGATCCATTCTTTCTAAATGACCAAACCACCTCAACAACCCCTCTTCTGCCCTCTGGCTAATACTTTTATTAACCCCACAACTTTTCCTAATTTCCACACTCCGAATTTTCTGCATAATATATACACCACACATTGCCCTTAGACAGGACATCTCCACTGCCTCCAACCGTCTCCTCGCTGTTGCATTTACCACCAAAGCTTCACACCCATATAAGAGTGTTGGTACTACTATACTTTCATACATTCCCTTCTTTGCCTCCATAGATAACGTTTTTTTACTCCACATATACCTCAATGCACCACTCACCTTTTTTCCCTCATCAATTCTATGATTAACCTCATCCTTCATAAATCCATCCGCCGACACGTCAACTCCCAAGTATCTGAAAACATTCACTTCTTCCATACTCCTCCTCCCCAATTTGATATCCAATTTTTCTTTATCTAAATCATTTGATACCCTCATCACCTTACTCTTTTCTATGTTCACTTTCAACTTTCTACCTTTACACACATTCCCAAACTTATCCACTAACCTTTGCAATTTTTCTTTAGAATCTCCCATAAGCACAGTATCATCAGCAAAATGTAACTGTGTTAATTCCCATTTTGAATTTGATTCCTCATAATTTAGTCCCACCCCTCTCCCGAACACCCTAGCATTTACTTCTTTTACAACCCCATCTATAAATATATTAAACAACCATGGTGACATTACACATCCCTGTCTAGGACCTACTTTTACCGGGAAGTATTCTCCCTCTCTTCTACACACGCTAACCTGAGCCTCACTATCCTCATAAAAACTCTTAACAGCATTTAGTAACTTACCACCTATTCCATATACTTGCAACATCTGCCACATTGCTCCTCTATCCACTCTATCATGTGCCTTTTCTAAATCCATAAATGCAATAAAAACTTCCTTACCTTTATCTAAATACTGTTCACATATATGCTTCAATGTAAACACTTGATCTACACATCCCCTACCCACTCTGAAACCTCCTTGCTCATCCGCAATCCTACATTCTGTCTTACCTCTAATTCTTTCAATTATAACCCTACCGTACACTTTTCCTGGTATACTCAATAAACTTATTCCTCTATAATTTTTACAATCTCTTTTGTCCCCTTTCCCTTTATATAAAGGGACTATACATGCTCTCTGCCAATCCCTAGGTACCTTCCCCTCTTTCATACATTTATTAAACAAAAGTACCAACCACTCCAACACTACATCCCCCCCTGCTTTTAACATTTCTGTCATGATCCCATCAGTTTCAGCTGCTTTACCCCCTTTCATTCTACGTAATGCCTCGCGTACCTCCCCCACACTTACATTCTGCTCTTCTTCACTCCTAAAAGATGGTATACCTCCCTGACCAGTGCATGAAATTACCGCCTCCCTTTCTTCCTCAACATTTAAAAGTTCCTCAAAATATTCTCGCCATCTACCTAATACCTCCCTCTCCCCATCTACTAACTCCCCTACTCTGTTTTTAACTGACAAATCCATACTTTCCCTAGGCTTTCTTAACTTGTTTAACTCACTCCAAAATTTTTTCTTATTTTCATTAAAATTTCTTGACAGTGCCTCTCCCACTCTATCATCTGCTCTCCTTTTGCACTCTCTCACCACTCTCTTCACCTTTCTTTTACTCTCCATATACTCTGCTTTTCTTATAACACTTCTGCTTTGAAAAAACCTCTCATAAGCTACCTTTTTCTCTTTTATCGCACCCTTTACTTCATCATTCCACCAGTCACTCCTCTTTCCTCCTGCCCCCACCCTCCTATAACCACAAACTTCTGCCCCACATTCTAATACTGCATTTTTAAAACTATCCAACCCTATTCAACCCCCCCACTACTCATCTTTGCACTAGCCCACCTTTCTGCCAATAGTCGCTTATATCTCGCCCGAACTTCCTCCTCCCTTAGTTTATACACTTTCACCTCCCTCTTGCTTGTTGTTGCCATTTTCCTCTTTTCCCATCTACCTCTTACTCTAACTGTAGCTACAACTAGATAATGATTCGATATATCAGTTGCCCCTCTATAAACATGTACATCCTGGAGCCTACCCATCAACCTTTTATCCACCAATACATAATCTAACAAACTACTTTCATTACGTGCTACATCATACCTTGTATATTTATTTATCCTCTTTTTCATAAAATATGTATTACTTATTACCAAATTTCTTTCTACACATAGCTCAATTAAAGGCTCCCCATTTACATTTACCCCTGGCACCCCAAATTTACCTACTACTCCCTCCATAACATTTTTACCCACTTTAGCATTGAAATCCCCAACCACCATTACTCTCACACTTGATTCAAAGCTCCCCACGCATTCACTCAACATTTCCCAAAATCTCTCTCTCTCCTCTACACTTCTTTCTTCTCCAGGTGCATACACGCTTACTATAACCCACTTTTCACATCCAATCTTTATTTTGCTCCACATAATCCTTGAATTAATACATTTATAGTCCCTCTTTTCCTGCCATAGCTTATCCTTCAACATTATTGCTACTCCTTCTTTAGCTCTAACTCTATTTGAAACCCCTGACCTAATCCCATTTATTCCTCTCAACTGAAACTCTCCCACCCCCTTCAGCTTTGTTTCACTTAAAGCCAGGACATCTAGTTTCTTCTCATTCATAACATCCACAATCATCTCTTTCTTATCATTCGCACAACATCCACGCACATTCAGACTTCCCACTTTGACAATTTTCTTCTTATTATTCGTTTTAGTAATCTTTACAGGAAAAGGGGTTACTAGCCCATTGTTCCCGGCATTTTAGTTGACTTTTACAACACGCATGGCTTACGGAGGAAAGATTCTTATTCCACTTCCCCATGGATATAAAAGGAAAAGTAATAAGGCCAAGAACTATTAAGATAAAATCAAAGAAAACTCAGATGAGTGTGTATAAATAAACGTGTACATGTATGTGTAGTGTGACCTAAGTGTAAGTAGAAGTAGCAAGACGTACCTGTAATCTTGTATATTTATGAGACAGACAAAAGACACCAGCAATCCTACCATCATGTAAAACAATTACAGGCTTTTGTTTTACACTCACTTGGCAGCTCGGTAGTAACTCCCATATATATATATATGTATATCTTCTTTCAACGTACCAGCCGTATCCCACTGAGGTGGGGTGGCCCAAAAGAAAAAACTGAAGTTTCTCCTTTTAAATTTAGTAATATATACAGGAGAAGGGGTTACTAGCCCCTTGCTCCCGGCATTTTAGTCGCCTCTTACAACACGCATGGCTTACAGAGGAAGAATTCTGTTCCACTTCCCCATGGATATAAGACGAAATAAACAAGAACAAGAATTAGAAAGAAAATAGAAGAAAACCCAGAGGGGTGTGTATATATATGCTTGTACATGTATGTTTAGTGTGACCTAAGTGTAAGTAGAAGTAGCAAGACTTACCTGTAATCTTGCATATTTATGAGACAGACAAAAGACACCAGCAATCCTACCATCATGTAAAACAATTACAGGCTTTCGTTTTACACTCACTTGGCAGGACGGTAGTACCTCCCTGGGCGGTTGCTGTCTACCAACCTACTACCTAGGATATATATATATATATATATATATATATATATATATATATATATATATATATATATATATATATATATATATATATATATATATATATATATATATATATATTTGTCGTGCCGAATATGTAAAACTGGTCAATTAGCAAGAAGTCATTTAAAATTAAGTCCTTTCTGAAATTTTCTCTTATACGTTTAAAGATATATTTTTTTCATTAATGTTAATGTAAAAATTTTTTATTTTGCACCAAAAGAAACTTAGAAAACTTACCTAACCTTATTATAACAAAGAACAATTTATTTTAGCCTAACCCAACTAAATGTATTTTAGATTTGTTTGCAATAATTTAATACTAAACAAACACATTGAAATATATTTTTTTCGATAGGTTCAGAATGATTTTGGCGAAATTATTGCATACACAAAATTTCACTTGTCCTATATGGCAAGATGAGCGTTGCTATTTAAGCCACGATGGCAAGTTCTGCCTATTCGGCACGACATATATATATATACATATATATATACATATATATACACATATATATACACATATATATACACATATATATACACATATATATACACATATATATATACAAACACTGATCTCTGGCTGAAGGAGACTCAAACCTACGAACCTTGGAACAAGGTACGCAGTGCTTTACCAATCTACCCACACTGGACCAATACCTTAGAGTCCAGCTTGCGCTAGACTTTGATCCAAGGCAGCCAGCTTTCAGGGAGAAGGCTTACAATTTTTCATCTCATCCCCTGCATGCATCAGCCTTACTAGAGATATTAACAATGCAAAGAATTCGCAAGAGCAGGTTCGAGTCTCCTTCAGCCAGAGATCAGTGTTTGTGTATATTTCGCCTGCTCTTGCGAATTCCTTGCATTGTTAATATCTCTAGTAAGGCTGATGCATGCAGGGGATGAGATGAAAAGCTGTAAGCCTTCTCCCTGAAAGCTGGCTGCCTTGGATCAAAGTCTAGCGCAAGCTGGACTCCAAGGTATTGGTCCAGTGTGGGTAGATTGGTAAAGCACCGCGTACCTTGTTCCAAGGTTCGTAGGTTCGAGTCTCCTTCAGCCAGAGATCAGTGTTTGTGTATATTTCGCCTGCTCTTGCGAATTCCTTGTATATATAAGTAGTGAAGAAAACGGCTGGGGGGCTCCTTCCGGAAAAAGGCATGCGGCTGGGAGGCTCCTTCCGGTTTGGGCCTTCCACTGAGTGAGGTATCCGGTCTAGGACCAGCAGCTGGAGGGTCACCTTTTCACACCTAGGTGTTACTTCCGGTTTTGACCATGACCTCGCCCTCGAGACTACCTCACCCTTGACCCCCCAACCAATACCCCCACCCCCCACGACCCCCCCCCCGCCTCGCGACCCCACCATCGCGCCGCGCGCCCGCCCGCGTGCCCGCCCGCGCGCCGCGCCCGCGCGCCCCGCCCGCGCGCCCGCCCGCGAGCCCGCCCGCGCGCCCGCCCTTCGCGACCCCCCGCCCGCGCCTTCTGCTGCGCCTTCTGCAGCGTCATCCGGATCGCCCCGATTTTTTTTCTTATGATCTCCTCGGATCAAGTTTTTTTTTTTTTTTGGATTCTCCCCTATGGGGGTTTCGAAATTCTTATGATCTCCTTGGATTGCCCCTCTCACTTTCACCCCCATCCCAAAATTTCTCGATAATACAAGTTTTGGATTCCCCCCTATGGGGGTTTCGAAATTCTTATGATCTCCTCGGATCAAGTTTTTTCTCGAAATCAAAGTCTCCATCTCCTTGGATCAAATTTTTGGGTACCCCTCCTTTCACCCCAAATTTTCTCGACAATACCCTGACTCCATCTCCTCGGATCAAGTTTTTTGGATTCCCCCCTATGGGGTTTTCGAAATTCTCCATCTCCTCGGATCAAGTTTTTTGGATTCCCCCCTATGGGGTTTTCGAAATTCTCCAATTCCTCGGATCAAGTTTTTGGGTACCCCTCCTTTCACCCCCCATCCCCAAAAAATTTCTCAATATCAAAGTCTCCACTTCCTCGGATCACCCTCCCACTTTCACCCCCCAACCCCAAAAATTTCTCGACAATACCATGACTCCATCTCCTCGGATCAAGTTTTTTGGATCCCCCCCCTATGGGGTTTTCGAAATTCTCCATCTCCTTGGATCAAGGTTTTTGGATTCCCCCCCTATGGGGTTTTCGAAATTCCTCGGATCAAAGTTTTTGGAATCCCCCCTCTGGGGGTAAGCATTCAAAATAGACTCCTCCTATGGGGGCATGCTTACTACAGGTCTAATGAAGGGTGTTTACTCGGCGGTCAGTGACGTCAGTATTCCTCTCATTAAGTTAAATGAACTAAAAAGGACCACGCGCACACAGGCTGAATCATGACGACCCTTTTAGTTCATTCAAGTTAATAAGGGGATATAGTACATCAGAAAGGCACATTTTTTCGTTAATACCCACAATTTCTTTACAACACAAGTCTAGACATTTTTTAACTATTTCATCTCAGGTCACTCCCCCACGAAGTAACCTCCTCCCCACCCTCCCGAACCCTCACACTCCAACCAACACCTCACAATTTTCACTCATAACCCCCAATTTTTCTCGTTTTAACCCTTTTAGTTCATTAAAGTTAATAAGGGGATACACTACATCAGAAAGTCACCACAACACTTATAACCACTTTTCGATAAATTCACCAGTCACAATTTTACATATTACGAAGTTAATACGCACTTTTACTTTGAACACCTTCAAAACACTCTCTTAAATCATTTGAATACTCACAAAAATACCTTTATACATTTCCAAACAACACTGAAATACTCCAAAACATCATTCGAACACCCCCAAAATCACCTCTGAATACTCCCAGAACACCTTCATAAGTACTCTTGCACATCATTTGAACACCTTCATAAGTACTCTCATAATCATTTGTACACCTTGAATAAAAAACACCTTTGAATACTCACATAAACACCCTTGAACACCTTCAAAACACCTTTGAATAACCTCAAAACACCTTTGAACACCTTCAAAACACCCTTGAACACCCTTGATCACCTTCAAAAAACAACATTTGAACACACTCAAAAACACCTTTGAACACCTTTGAACATTTCCAAACAACACTGAAACACTTCCAAAAACACCATTTGAGTACTCCCAAATACACCACTGAATACTAAAACACCACTGAATACACTCAAAACACCACCAAAATCACCATGAAACACTTCCAAAAAACACAATTTGAGTACTCCCAATTACACCACTGAATACTACTAAAACACCGCTGAATTCAATCAAAACACCCTTCAACACCTTCAAAACACCTTTGAACACCTTTGAACATTTCCAAAAACACTATTTGAGTACTCCCAATTACACCACTGATTACTACTAAAACACCGCTGAATTCAATCAAAACACCCTTCAACACCTTCAAAACACCTTGAAAACACTCTCAAAACCATTTGAACACACTTCAAAACACCTTTGAATAACCTCAAAACACATTTGAACACCTTCAAAAACACCCTTGAACACCCTTGATCACCTTCAAAACACTCTTGAACACACTAAAACACCTTTGAAACTTCCAAAAAACACAATTTGAGTACTCCCAATTACACCACATACTACTAAAACACCGCTGAATTCAATCAAAACACCCTTGAACACCTTCAAAACACCTTTGAACACCTTTGAACATTTCCAAAACACTATTTGAGTACTCCCAATTACACCACTGATTACTACTAAAACACCGCTGAATTCAATCAAAACACCCTTCAACACCTTCAAAACACCTTTTGAACACCTTCAAAAACACCTTTGAACATTTCCAAAACACTATTTGAGTACTCCCAATTACACCACTGATTACTACTAAAACACCGCTGAATTCAATCAAAACACCCTTCAACACCTTCAAACATTTCCAATCAACACTGAAACACTTCCAAAAAAAAAAAAAAAAAAAACACAATTTGAGTACTCCCAAATAAGATTTGTCATCTCTAATTTATCTGCACTTACACATTTCATTAAATTACAACTCATCCCTCAGTCTCCAGACTAGGCATTTTCTCGTTTTTACCCTTTTAGTTCATTAAAGTTATTAAGGGGACACAATACATCAGAAAAAAAGTCACAAAAACTAACTCAATCACTTTACTTTGAACACCCCCAAAAACACTCTCATAATCATTTGAATACTCACATAAACACCCTTCATCACCTTCAAAACACCTTTGAACACCTTCAAAACACCTTTGAACACATTCAAAACACTCTCATAATCATTTGAACACACTCAAAACACCTTTGAATAACCTCAAAACACCTTTGAACACCTTCAAAACACCTTTGAACACTTCCAAAAAACACAATTTGAGCACTCCCAATTACACCACTGAATACTACTAAAACACCGCTGAATTCAATCAAAACACCCTTCATCACCTTCAAAAAACACCTTTGAACACCTTTGAACACCTTCAAAAAAAAACATTTGAACACACTCAAAACACCTTTGAACACCTTTGAACATTTCCAAACAACACTGAAACACTTCCAAAAACACCATTTGAGTACTCCCAAATACACCACTGAATACTAAAACACCACTGAATACACTCAAAACACCACCAAAATCACCATAAACTAAGATCAACACCCACATCCCACAACACCCACAACCCACAACACCCACAATTTTTTCTCGTTTTATCTAATTTCATCAGAAAGTCACAACACCCACACCCACCATTTTTTTCTCGTTTTAACCCTTTTAGTTCATTAAAGTTAATAAGGGGACACACTACATCAGAAAAAGTCCCAACAACAACCCACTTATAACATTTTTTTTTTCGGTATCTCTAGTTCGACAACAACACCCACAACACCCACATCCCACAACACCCATGAACATTTCCAAAACACTATTTGAGTACTCCCAATTACACCACTGATTACTACTAAAACACCGCTGAATTCAATCAAAACACCCTTCAACACCTTCAAACACCCTTGAACACCTTCAAAACACTCTTGAACACTTTCAAAAACACCTTTGAACTTTTCCAATCAACACTGAAACACTTCCAAAAAACACCATTTGAGTACTCCCAATTACACCACTGAACTACTAAAACACCACTGAATACAATCAAAACACCACCAAAATCACCATAAACTAAGATCAACACCCACATCCCACAACACCACAACCCACAACACACACAATTTTTTTTCTCGTTTTATCTAATTTCATCAGAAAGTCACAACACCCACACCCCCCCCCCATTTTTTTTCTCGTTTTAACCCTTTAGTTCATTAAAGTTAATAAGGGGCCACACTACATCAGAAAAAGTCACAAAAACAACCCACTTATAACGTCTTTTCGGTATCTCTAGTTCGACAACAACACCCACATCCCACATCACCCACATCCCACATCCCCCACACACACACAGACACACACACACACACACACACACATCCCTAACCTAGCCTAACCTAACCTAGCCTAACCTAACCTAACTTAACCTAACATAACCTAACCTAACCTAACCTAACCTAACCTAACCTAACTTATCCTAACCTAGCCTAACCTAACCTAACCTTACCTAAATTATCCTAACCTAACCTAACCTAGCCTAACCTAACCTAACTTAACCTAACCTAACCTAACCTAACCGAACCTACCCTAACCTAACCTTACCTAACATAACCTAACCTAGCCTAACCTAACCTAACCTAACTTAACCTAACCCAACCTAACCTAACCTAACCTAGCCTAACCTAACTTAACCTAACCTAACCTAACCTACCCTAACCTAACCTAACCTAACCTATCTTAACCTTACCTAACCTAACCTAGCCGAACCTATCCTAACCTAACCTAAAATATATTAGAACACTTCCAAAATACATTAGAGTACTCCAGAATTACTTTGAACGACTCCATTTTTGGATATTTCCAAATTAGTTTTGAAAACTTTATCGTAAAATCGAACATTATTTTTCTTGTTGGTAAACACACTCAATGGTAGAAATATTTACTCGATTTCCGAATAGAAACACTTTCCTCGCTCTGAGAGACTCATTGTGGGTCACCCCCCCCCTCCCCCCCCCAACACCACTGGGGTAATGCGGTTCACACCCAAGGTAGATTTAAGATAATCATGAACACCTGCGCCAACTCAGGACAGACAGACGCCATGAAATGTGGGTAACATCCAAGGTAGAAAATCATCTCTTTCCAGACCAACTGTCTATCCTAACCTAACCTAACCTAACCTAATTCCTAACCTAACCTAACCTCACCTAACCGAACCTAACCTAACTCCATCAATCACCTCTATCCTAACCTAACCTAACCTAACCTAACCCAACCTAACTCCATCAAACACCTCTATCCTAACCTAACCTAACCTATCCTAACCTAACCTAACTCCATCAAACACCTCGAATACTACCTAACTTAACCTAACCTAACCTTACCTAACCTACCGAACCTAACCTAACCTAACCTAACCTATCCTAACCTGTCCCAACCTAACCTAACCTATCCTAACCTAACCTAACCTAACCTAACCTAACTTATCCTAAGCTAACCTAACCTAACTTATCCTAACCTAACCTATCCTAACCTAACCTAAACACTGACTAACTTTGAACCAACTCTGAACACCACTGATCTTCTTCAAAAAATGCTCTGCACATCATTTGAACACCTTCAAAAAAACACCATCAAACACCTCCGAATACTCCCAAAAAAACACTACTGATTACTACCAAATCACCACTGAATACTACCAATCACCGTCAAAATCACCAGAAACTAAGTTTAACATCACCATCTAACATCCTTTTTATAGAAATCCCCTCAAATCACTATAACCAGAACTCCCTCCCCATTTGGTTACATAAAAAAAAAAGCATGAACACAAACCCTAATGCAAGCACTTAGTACAGTCACCCATCAACTGAAAACATATCTTATAACACACACACATAATATAAGTCAATCACCACTACAATCACCCACACTTACTTCAAAATACTAATATCATCAGAAAACAATCATTTTTATAAACATTTAACACACACACACACACACACAAAAAAAAACAGTATATTTGACAATATCTAAGCACACACCTCACTACCACCAACAACACGATGTCTCACCTCACAGGACCGACAGGCTCACCTGATTGACGTCCTCCCATTGCTGTTACTTGGTGGTTGGTAACATCACACCCCCTTAACCCCTGTTTCAACCTGTTGCCCTCATTATCTAAGAACACTATATCAAGACCAGCTACAGATTTTATGATCCCCAACACAAGATCACAGAAAACACACATTTTTGCCATTATTCACACAAAATCACGATCACCAATTCCATATCATGTTTACCGTCATCTATCAACACTAATCACCAAGATCACCAAAAAAAAATCTAAGATCATGCATCTCAAAACTACTATGATCACTGAAAACACTTATTTTTTTAAACATTCGCACAAAATAAGACATACACAAAAAATACACAACACTTCACCAACATCTATAACATAACATGACACTATAACATATCACTATCACAAAAAAAAAAAAAAATAACACAGACACCACATATTATACATTTCAATTGCAAATTTAAGACATGACACATACACACCGGATCTAAGACATTCACCTCCAACTAAGCATACACATCAGCCCTAAAACTTCCTATTCATTATTATTCATTTCCGTATATCTCCTAGAGCCTGTTTTAACCCCGACGGATCCACCACGACGTAGGAGCCAGAGTGTATGGGTGGTGTGGAGTGGTGATGGTTCCTCTGGCTCCTACGTCGTGATGGATCCTTCAGGGGTTAAAACAGCTCTAGGAGATATACGGAATGAATAAGGAAGGAAGTTTTAGGGCTGATGTAGCATGTCTTAGTTGGAGGTGAATGTCTTAGATTTGGTGTGTATGTCTCATGTCTTAAATTTGCAATTGAAATGCTATAATGTGTGGGTGTCTATATTGTTATTTTTTTGTGATAGTGATATGTTATAGTGCTCATGTTATGTTATAGATGTTGGTGGAAGTGTTATGGTAGTTTTGTGTATGTCTTTATTTTTGTGCAGAATGTTTTAAAAAATAAGTGTTTTCAGTGATCATAGTATTTTGAGATGCATGATCTTAGATTTTTTTTGGATGATCTTGGTGATTAGTGTTGATAGATGACAGTAAACATGATATGGAATTGGTGATCGTGATTTTTGTGAATAATTCAAAAATGTGTGTTTTCTGTGATCTTGGTGTTGGGGATCATAAAATCTGGTAATCGTCTTGGATGTAGTGTTCTTAGATAATGCAGGGTACAACAGGTTGAAACAAGGGGGTTAGGGTGTGATGTTACCAACCACCAAGTAACACAATGGGAGTGTGACGTCACTGGAGGTGAGCTCGTCGGTCCTGTGAGGTGAGACATCGTGTGTTGGGTGGTTAGTAGGTGAGTGGCGCTTAGATATTGTCAAATATGATTTTTTTTTTGTGTGTGTGTGTGTGTGTGTATGTGTGTGTGTGTGAAATGTTTATAAAAATGATTGTTTTCTGTGATATTAGTGATTTTGAGGTAAGTGAACATGGGTGATTGTAGTTGTGATTGACTTATATTATGTGTGTGTATAAGATATGTTTTCGTGATGGTGATCATCTGCTAAGTGTTTGCTGGTGCTAGGGTTTGTGTTCATGCTTTTTTTTATGCGCCAAATGGGGAGAGGGTTGCTTGGTTATAGTGATTTGAGGATTTCTATAAAAAGGATGTTAGATGGTGATGTTAAACAGTTTCTGGTGATTTTGACGGTGATTGGTAGTATTCAGTGGTGATTTGGTAGTAATCAGTAGTGTTTTTTGGGAGTATTCGGAGTGTTTGATGGTGTTTTTTTGAAAGGTGTTCAAATGATATGCAGAGCAGAAGAAGATCAGTGGTGTTCAGAGTTGTTCAAAGTTAGTCAGTGTTTAGGTTAGGTTAGATAGAGGATTAGGTAGATAAGTAAGGAATTAGGTTACTTAGAACTTAGAGTTAAGGGTTAGTTAGAATTCCAAGGTTAGATTAGAATTAGATTAGGTTAGGTAGGGACAGGGATAGGATAGGTTAGGTTGGAGTTCATTGGATTGGGAATGGAGGGGTTAGAGGTTAGGTGGAGGAACCAGTTAAGATATATTCAGGTGTTTGATGGAGTTAGGTTGGGTTAGGATGGGCAGTTCAGGTTAGGTTAGGATAGAGGTGTTTGATGGAGTTAGGGATTGGGTTAGGGACCAGGGTTAGAAGGGATTAGATAGAAGGTGATTGATGGAGTTAGGATTGGGAGGTTCAGGTTGGAGTGAGTTAGGTTAGGTAGGAATTAGGTTAGAGTTGGTTAGGTTAGGATAGACAGTTGGTCTGGAAAGAGATGATTTTCTACCTTGGATGTTTACCCGCATTTCATAGGCGTCTGTCTGTCCTGAGTTGCGCAGTGTTCATGATTATCTTAAATCTACCTTGAGGGTGTGAACCGCACATTACCCCAGTGGTGTTGGGGGAGGGGGGTGACCCACAATGAGTCTCTCAGAGCGAGGAAAGTGTTTCTATTCGGAAATCGAGTAAATATTTCTACCATTGGAGTGTGTTTACCAACAAGAAAATAATGTTCGATTTTACGATAAAGTTTTCAAAACTAATTTGAAATATCCAAAATGGAGTCGTTCAAAGTAATTCTGGAGTACTCTAATGTATTTTGGAAGTGTTCTAATATATTTTGGGTTAAGAATTAGGATAGGTTCTGGCTAGTTAGGTTAGGTAGTTAAGATAGGTTAGGTTAGGTTGGAGTTAGGGGTAGGTTGGGTTAGTTAGGTTAAGTTAAGTTAGGTTAGGCTAGGTTAGGTTAGGTTAGGTTGGGTTAGGTAAGTTTAGTTAAGTTAGGTTAGCCTTGGGAGGGTTATGTTAGGGTAAGGTTAGGGTTAGGTTAGGTTCGGTTGTTGATTGGGTTAGGAAGGTTAGGTTGGGATTGAAGCAGTTAGGTAGGTTAGGGATAATTTAGGTAGTTAGGTTGGGAGGTTAGGTAGGTTAGGATAAGTTAGGGTTGGGATTGTTAGGTTAGTTAGGTTAGGTTATGTTGGAGTTAAGTTAGGTTAGTTAGGCTGAGTTAGGGATGTGTGTGTGTGTGTGTGTGTGTGTCTGTGTGTGTGTGTGGGATGTGGGGTGATGTGGGATGGGTGTTGTTGTCGAACTAGAGATACCGAAAGACGTTATAAGTGGGTTGTTTTGTGACTTTTCTGATGGTAGTGTGGCCCTTATTAACTTTAATGAACTAAAGGAATTAAAACGAGAAAAAAAATGTGGAGAAGTTGTGACTTTCTGATGAAATTAGATAAAACGAGAAAAAAAAATTGTGTGTGTTGTGGGTTGTGGATGTGGGGATGTAGGTGTTGATCTTAGTTTATGGTGATTTTGGTGGTGTTTTGAGTGTATTCAGTGGGTGTTTTAGTATTCAGTGGTGTATTTGGGAGTACTCAAATGTGTTTTGAAGTGTTTCAGTGTTGTTTGGAAATGTTCAAAGGTGTTTTTGAAAAGTGTTCAAGAGTGTTTTGAAGGTGTTCAGGGTGTTTGAAGGTGTTGAAGGGTGTTTTGATTGAATTCAGCGGTGTTTTAGTAGTAATCAGTGGTGTAATTGGGAGTACTCAAATAGTGTTTTGGAAATGTTCATGGGTGTTGTGGGATGTAGTGTTGTAGTGTTGTTCCGAACTAGAGATACCGAAAAAAAATGTTATAAGTGGGTTGTTGTTGGGACTTCTTCTGATGTAGTGTGTCCCCTTATTAACTTTAATGAACTAAAAGGGTTAAACGAGAAAAAAATGGTGTAGGGGTGTGGTGTTGTGACTTTCTGATGAAATTGATAAAACGAGAAAAAATTGTGGGTGTTGTGGGTTGTAGGGTGTTGTGGGATGTAGTGTTGATCTTAGTTTATGGTGATTTTGGTGGTGTTTTGAGTGTATTCAGTGGTGTTTTAGTATTCAGTGGTGTATTTGGGCGTACTCAAATGGTGTTTTGGAAGTGTTTCAGTGTTGTTTGGAAATGTTCAAAGGTGTTCAAAGGTGTTTCAGTGGTGTTCAAATGTTGTTTTTTTGAAGGTGTTCAAAGGTGTTCAAAGGTGTTTTGAAGGTGTTGGATTGTTTTGATTGAATTCAGCAGGTGTTAGTAGTATTCAGTTGTGTAATTGGGAGTACTCAAATTGTGTTTTTTGAAGGTGTTCAAAGGTGTTTTGAGGTTATTCAAAGGTGTTTTGAGTGTGTTCAAATGATTATGAGTGTTTTGAATGTGTTCAGAGGTGTTTTGAAGGTGACTGAAGGTGTTTTAAGGTGATGAAGAGGTGTTTATGAGTATTCAAATGATTGAGAGTGTTTTGGGGTGTTCAAAGTAAAGTGATTGAGGTTAGTTTTGTGACTTTTTTTCTGATGTGTGTCCCATAATAACTTTAACTGAACTAAAAAAGGGTAAAACGGAAGAGAAAATGCCTAGTCTGGAGACTGAGGATGAGTTGTAATTTAATGAAATGCAATGTAAGGTCAGATAAATTAGAGATGACAAATCTTATTTGGGAGTACTCAAATTGTGTTTTTGGAAGTGTTTCAGTGTTGTTTGAAGGTGTTGAAGGGTGTTTTGATTGAATTCAGCGGTGTTTTAGTAGTAATCAGTGGTGTAATTGGGAGTACTCAAATAGTGTTTTGGAAATGTTCAAAGGTGTTCAAAAGGTGTTTTGAAGGTGTTGAAGGGTGTTTTGATTGAATTCAGCGGTGTTTTAGTAGTAATCAGTGGTGTAATTGGGAGTACTCAAATAGTGTTTTGGAAATGTTCAAAGGTGTTCAAAGGTGTTTTGAAGGTGTTGAAGGGTGTTTTGATTGAATTCAGCGGTGTTTTAGTAGTATTCAGTGGTGTAATTGGGAGTACTCAAATTGTGTTTTTTGGAAGTGTTCAAAGGTGTTTTGAGTGTGTTCAAGAGTGTTTTGAAGGTGATCAAGGGTGTTCAAGGGTGTTTTGAAGGTGTTCAAAGGTGTTTTGAGGTTATTCAAAGGTGTTTTGAGTGTGTTCAAATGGTTATGAGAGTGTTTTGAAGGTGTTTTGAAGGTGTTCAAGGGTGTTTTGATTGAATTCAGCGGTGTTTTAGTAGTAATCAGTGGTGTAATTGGGAGTACTCAAATAGTGTTTTTGGAAATGTTCAAAGGTGTTCAAAGGTGTTTTGAAGGTGTTGAAGGGTGTTTTGATTGAATTCAGCGGTGTTTTAGTAGTATTCAGTGGTGTAATTGGGAGTACTCAAATTGTGTTTTTTGGAAGTGTTTCATGGTGATTTTGGTGGTGTTTTGAGTGTATTCAGTGGTGTTTTAGTATTCAGTGGTGTATTTGGGAGTACTCAAATGGTGTTTTTGGAAGTGTTTCAGTGTTGTTTGGAAATGTTCAAAGGTGTTCAAAGGTGTTTTTGAGTGTGTTCAAATGTTGTTTTTTGAAGGTGATCAAGGGTGTTCAAGGGTGTTTTGAAGGTGTTCAAAGGTGTTTTGAGGTTATTCAAAGGTGTTTTGAAGGTGTTCAAGGGTGTTTATGTGAGTATTCAAAGGTGTTTTTTGAAGGTGTACAAATGATTATGAGAGTACTTATGAAGGTGTTCAAATGATGTGCAAGAGTACTAATGAAGGTGTTCTGGGAGTATTCAGAGGTGATTTTGGGGGTGTTCGAATGATGTTTTGGAGTATTTCAGTGTTGTTTGGAAATGTATAAAGGTATTTTTGTGAGTATTCAAATGATTTAAGAGAGTGTTTTGAAGGTGTTCAAAGTAAAAGTGCGTATTAACTTCGTAATATGTAAAATTGTGACTGGTGAATTTATCGAAAAGTGGTTATAAGTGTTGTGGTGACTTTCTGATGTAGTGTATCCCCTTATTAACTTTAATGAACTAAAAGGGTTAAAACGAGAAAAATTGGGGGTTATGAGTGAAAATTGTGAGGTGTTGGTTGGAGTGTGAGGGTTCGGGGGGGTGGGGAGGAGGTTACTTCGTGGGGGAGTGACCTGAGATGAAATAGTTAAAAAATGTCTAGACTTGTGTTGTAAAGAAATTGTGGGTATTAACGAAAAAATGTGCCTTTCTGATGTACTATATCCCCTTATTAACTTGAATGAACTAAAAGGGTCGTCATGATTCAGCCTGTGTGCGCGTGGTCCTTTTTAGTTCATTTAACTTAATGAGAGGAATACTGACGTCACTGACCGCCGAGTAAACACCCTTCATTAGACCTGTAGTAAGCATGCCCCCATAGGAGGAGTCTATTTTGAATGCTTACCCCCAGTGGGGGGATTCCAAAAACTTTGATCCGAGGAATTTCGAAAACCCCATAGGGGGGAATCCAAAAAACTTGATCCAAGGAGATGGAGAATTTCGAAAACCCCATAGGGAGGAATCCAAAAAACTTGATCCGAGGAGATGGAGTCATGGTATTGTCGAGAAATTTTTGGGGTTGGGGGGTGAAAGTGGGAGGGTGATCCGAGGAAGTGGAGACTTTGATATTGAGAAATTTTTTGGGGATGGGGGGTGAAAGGAGGGGTACCCAAAAACTTGATCCGAGGAATTGGAGAATTTCGAAAACCCCATAGGGGGGAATCCAAAAAACTTGATCCGAGGAGATGGAGAATTTCGAAAACCCCATAGGGGGGAATCCAAAAAACTTGATCCGAGGAGATGGAGTCAGGGTATTGTCGAGAAAATTTGGGGTGAAAGGAGGGGTACCCAAAAATTTGATCCAAGGAGATGGAGACTTTGATTTCGAGAAAAAACTTGATCCGAGGAGATCATAAGAATTTCGAAACCCCCATAGGGGGGAATCCAAAACTTGTATTATCGAGAAATTTTGGGGTGGGAGTGAAAATGAGAGGGGTACCCAAAAACCTTGATCCGAGGAGATCATAAGAATTTCGAAAACCCCATAGGGGAGAATCCAAAAAACTTGATCCGAGGAGATCATAAGAAAAAAAATCGGGGCGATCCGGATGACGCTGCAGAAGGCGCAGCAGAAGGCGCGGGCGGGGGGTCGCGAAGGGCGGGCGCGCGGGCGGGCTCGCGGGCGGGCGCGCGGGCGGGGCGCGCGGGCGCGGCGCGCGGGCGGGCACGCGGGCGGGCGCGCGGCGCGATGGTGGGGTCGCGAGGCGGGGGGGGGGGGCTGGGGGGGTCGTGGGGGGTGGGGGTATTGGTTGGGGGGTCAAGGGTGAGGTAGTCTCGAGGGCGAGGTCATGGTCAAAACCGGAAGTAACACCTAGGTGTGAAAAGGTGACCCTCCAGCTGCTGGTCCTAGACCGGATACCTCGCTCAGTGGAAGGCCCAAACCGGAAGGAGCCTCCCAGCCGCATGCCTTTTTCCGGAAGGAGCCCCCCAGCCGTTTTCTTCACTACTTATATATATATATATATATATATTTATATATATTTATATATATATGTCGTCCCGAATAGGCAGAACTTGCTATCTTGGATTAAATAGCAACGTTCATCTTGCCATGTACGACAAGTGAAAATTTGTGTATGCACTAATTTCGCCAAAATCTTTCTGAACCTAACGAAAAAAATACATTTGATTGTGTTTGTTTAGTACTAAATTAATGTAAACGTATTTAAAATATATTTAGTTGGGTTTGGCTAAAATAAATTGCTCTTGTTATAATTAGGTTAGGTACGTTTTCTAAGATACTTTTGGTGCAAAATTAAAATTTTTTACATTAACATTAATGAAAAAAATTATCTTTAAACGTATAAGAGAAAATTTCAGAAAGGAATTAATTTTAAATGAGTTCTTGCTAATTGACAAGTA
This sequence comes from Cherax quadricarinatus, assembly GCF_038502225.1. Classification (NCBI taxonomy): domain Eukaryota; kingdom Metazoa; phylum Arthropoda; class Malacostraca; order Decapoda; family Parastacidae; genus Cherax; species Cherax quadricarinatus. Next base: position 49,131 of record NW_027195711.1, read on the forward strand.
TTACATATTCGGCACGGCATATAAATATAAATAAATAAATATATATATATATATATATATATATATATATATATATATATATATATATATATATATATATATATATATATATATATATATATATATATATATATATATATATGTATATATATATATATATATATATATATATATATATATATATATATATATATATATATATATATATACATATATATATATATATATATATATATATATATATATATATATATATATATATATATATATATATATATATATATATATATATATATATTTCTCTGAGGATGAGGGTCCTAGGGACCCTCATCCTCAGAGAAAAGAATAAACTTGCTTCAGGGAAAACTCAAGGTTCTCCCTGAAGCTGTTTGAGGGGATTTTCTCCTACCATCCCCTATATTTAATATATATTTCATTTAAAGACAAAATACATTGACAAAACATTCACGAAAATGCAATAGAGAGTAAAACAACCTAGATAACATCTCAGAGCTACATCTCGAATACTTCATCCAGCTCCCCGGCGGTGAGCCGCGTGCCCAGAATGCTGCAGGTATTTCCTCTCTGGATAACGACACTGAGTCTCTGAAAGAGGAAGCTGGTAGCCCTGTGGTCCTTGGTTTCTATGATGAGTTTTTCACCCAGCTCTTTGAGGAACTTCAGAGCACGCTTGCCCCACGCTTCAGGGGACTCCGACTCTATTGGGATGAAGTTATATGAACGCGGAAGGCCTTCATATTTGTGGGTCTTCTGAGTTTCCCTGTGGCTGGCAGCTCCACCCCCTCCAGCTACGGAGTATGGCAAGTAGGTGTCTGCCAATGTAGCGGTGCAGGTGTAGTCCCAGGCAATCTGCTTTCCATCCTTCCAGGGTAGGAAGCATGGAAAGGACGCCTTTGACTTCCGTCAGACCTCTGCACTTGGGGTTCCCGTTGAGCTGGGCAACGGGCTGTGGCGAGGCTTCTCTTTATGATGTCGTTGACCTCCTCATGTCTAGCACACTTCCCTTCTGATGTGTGACACACGAGACATAAGAACATAAGAACATAAGAAAAAAGGAACACTGCAACAGGCCTACTGACCCATGCGGAGCAGGTCCATGTCCCCCCCCCCAGGATTAGACCAATGACCCACCCCCCGGATTATCCCAATGACCCACCCAGTCTGGTCATCCCCACTCAAGGATGGAGCACTGTACCAGACCAAGCAGCACAAGCTAGTCAGGTCGAACTCACACCCACCCACACCCACTCATGTATTTATCTAACCTTTTTTTAAAACTACACAACGTTTTAGCCTCAATAACTGTACTCGGGAGCTTGTTCCACTCATCCACAACTCTATTACCAAACCAGTGCTTTCCTATATCCTTCCTGAATCTGAATTTTTCCAACTTGAAACCATTGCTGCGAGTCCTGTCTTGGCTGGAAATTTTCAGCACACTATTTACATCCCCTTTATTTATTCCTGTTTTCCATTTATACACCTCGATCATATCCCCCCTAATTCTACGTCTTTCGAGAGAGTGCAGATTCAGGGCCTTCATAGGGAAGATTTCTGATACATGGGATCATCTTTGTCATCCTCCTCTGTACGTTTTCCAGAGCATTTATATCCATTCTGTAATACGGTGACCAGAACTGAGCAGCATAGTCTAAATGAGGACTAACAAAGGATATATAGAGTTGAAGAACAACCTTAGGACTTCTATTATTTATACTTCTAGATATGAAGCCAAGAATTCTGTTAGCTTTATTGCGAACACTAATGCACTGTTGTCTTGGTTTTAGATTACTGCTAACCAGAACTCCTAAATCCTTTTCGCAATCAGTAGTATTAAGATCTACATTATTTAGTTTATATGTGGCATGGTTATTTAACTGTCCAACATTTAGAACTTTGCATTTGTCAATATTAAACTGCATCTGCCACTTCTCCGACCATTGCATCAGTCTATTCAAATCATCCTGGAGTGCTCTGATGTTCTCATTAGAATGAATTGGACGGCCTATTTTGGTGTCATCAGCAAATTTGCTTATGTCGCTATTTATTCTCTCATCTATGTCGTTTATGTAAATTGTGAACAACAATGGGCCCAACACTGACCCCTGAGGAACACCGCTTGTGACGTGCCCCCATTCTGAGTTCTCCCCATTTATGCAAACTCTCTGCTGTCTATTTGTCAGCCATGCCTCTACCAAGGAAAAAAATTCTCCTCCTATTCCGTGTGCCCTAAGTTTCCTCAATAGCCTCTGGTGTGGAACTCTATTGAAAGCCTTACTGAAGTCCATATACACAATATCATATTCATTACCATGATCTACCTCCTCAAACACCTTAGTGAAAAAAGTTAGTAAATTCGTAAGACAGGAACGCCCCTTGTAAAACCGTGTTGAGAATCATTAATCAATCTGTGCCTGTCAAGATGGCTACGAATTGCTTCGGCAATTATTGATTCCATAAATTTTCCCACTATGGAGGTAAGGCTTATTGGTCTATAGTTCTAAGCCAAGGACCTGTCACCTGCCTTGTAAATAGGTATTACATTTGCCATTTTCCACTTATCAGGCACTATGCCAGTTTGTAGTGATATGTTAAAAAGATTAGCCAAAGGTATGCTAAGTTCCTCTTTACATTCCTTTAACACCCTTGCAAACAGTTCATCAGAACCTGGGGATTTGTTAGGTTTTAGTTTCTCTATTTGTCTGAGGACCATGTCACTAGTTACCGCAATCTTACATAGTTTATTATCATCCTGTTCTACGTAATCTATTAATTCAGGAATATCGCTAGTATTTTCCTGGGTGAAAACTGAGAGGAAGTAGGTATTTAGAATTTCACACATATCCTTATCACTGTCAGTGATCTGACCAGAGTTACTCTTAAGTGGGCCAATCTTGTCCCTAATCTTACTTCTGTATATCTGAAAGAACCCTTTTGGGTTAGTCTTTGAATCCCTTGCCACCTTAGCCTCATAATCCCTTTTTGCTTTTCTTATTCCTTTTTTTATTTCTCTCTTTAATTGAATATATTGATTTCTTAACTGCCCATCCCATCTTTTGATACGCCTATATGCCTCTCTTTTGGCAAATGAGATGTTTTAATCTATTGTTCATTCATTTGGGATCATTTTTGTTAGATTTAATTTCCCTACTCGGAACAAAAGTTGTCTGGGCAACTAGAACTATGCTCTGAAAAACGTCATATTGGCAACCAAGATCACCTACCTGACACATGAAGTCCGAATTGATCAGCCGTCGCCCTGCCTCAAATACACCTATGTTCGGTGAGGATGGGGGCGGCTAGGCGAAGAGCAACACCAATCCGAATGGCCTGTGGGTCGAGTCGAGTGCCAAGAGAAGAATTGGGAACAGCTTGAAGGAAATTTCCTGAGTGTGGTGCCTTCACTGCCAGGAGACGAGCTTTGTCCTTTCCTGAAGCGTTGGTGAGCATTACGTAGGCGATTTTTTCCCATGATCGGTTTGTTCCAGTGGGACTGTTTGTGCTCTTTGGGAGGAGCTGGGCTTTTGGGGAAATGTGCAAGGGTGTCTCACCGCATGGCTGCTTCAGTGAATCTGGGGTCTTGAGCTCCTACCACGTCTCTCAAGCGTTCGGGGACCATCTTCTTGACTAATCCACTGGAAGCCCAACACGAAGACAGAAAAGCAGGCAAAGTTACCTGCGTTGCTTTGTGCACCCCTATACCTCCCAGTCGCACTGGGAGGGTTGCCTGATCCCATTGCCGATCCTCTAGTGACAGAATCAGTGCCTTCTTAAAGGTGTGCGTCATATTTGTCGAGTGTTGGGTTGTCAAAAGAGGGTGCGCACCTCAGGAAGTGAGTCTTGACATAGTAAGACACCTTGTGAGGAGATACAGGGCGTCATGGGCATCATGGGCATCAAGATCGCTTATTCTCTCCTCCATTCTCTTCAGGTCATTCAATTTGTTCTTGAGGACCGTGTCGATGGCCTGGTGACCCAGCGGTGCTCCCAAGAATCAGACCAATGGCTCTGATTCCCCCATCCTTCTTCTTCAAAGCACACAGTAAGGCTCCAAAAAAGAAAGGCTTAATTTCTTCTGGGATTCACCCAGCCAGACAGTTGTTGACGAAAGTTGTTAACTCGGTGAGAAGAATTGATGCAGATGCGCCGAGTACTGGATTTACCATCTCTTTGAGGTGTTGTGGTTTCTATTGTATTTTTGTGAATGTTTTGTCAATGTATTTTGTTTTTAAATAAAATATACATTAAATATAGGGGTGGTAGGAGAAAATTCTCAAACAGCTTCAGGGAGAACCTTGAGTTTTCCCTGAAGTAAGTTTATTCTTTTCTCTGAGGATGAGGGTCCCCAGGACAGTTCTAGAGGTGGTACCTCTCTCTATATATATATTATATATATATATATATATATATATATATATATATATATATATATATGTGTGTGTGTGTGTGTGTGTGTGTGTGTGTGTGTGTGTGTGTGTGTGTGTGTGTGTGTGTGTGTGTGTGTGTGTGTGTGTGTGTGTGTGTGTGTGTGTGTGTGTGTGACCCGATAGTCGTGACCCGCTTCGTAAGCATAGCCAAACTCTCTTCATAATAAGTTCGAGTATGTCAACTTATTTTGTGAGTTTTTATTTGATCTCTCCTACTGATATAAACATTTGAGGCCATACAGAGCATGAGAGATGACATGACCAGTGCTCCAGGACCCTCCTCTGGGACTCAGTATATTGCCTAGAGGGTCCTCAATAAGAGGACTAATTGCTGTGGAAAAGCAGACACAAATGCAGCATAATGTGAATCTTTATTGACAACGTTGCGCCACAGAGTGGGCTTTATCAAGTTGCAAACAGATCTACCTGAGCAAGGGCGAGTATAAATAGGGAGCATAATGACGTGAAGGGAGAGTGACTAATGTTGAAGTTGATGACCGCGAAGTTATACTGCATTTATGTTTAATGTTCCATTGTTTTATACTATTTATCTCTAGACCTGTTAACTGAGTAATTAGTGCGTTCGTTACACTGCTCTGGTTAGCACACCCAAAATATCTTGTTCATGACTGGCCGGGTGGAGTGTTGACCTCCGTGGCAGCTGGGCTGTTAATAGACTGGGTGCGACTGGTGAGTTGAGTTCGGAAGTTCACGATATTCAGTCAGCTGGGCAGCAGTGTCCGGCTGCTGCCAGGAAACTGTTTTATAAGTCTCCGGGGGCAGTGTTCAGTGAGGTTCAACCACTGATTGTGACGTTCAGCCATTGATAGTGAAGTTCAGCCACTGATCGTGAGGTTCATCCAATTCCTCTGAGGTTCAATCAGTTCATTTGAGATTCAACCAGTGTTCGTGAGGTTCAACCAATTCTCGCGGGGTTTAACCATTGTTCGTGAGGTTCAACAATGGCTTATAAGATACAGCCATTGCTTCTTAGGTTAAAGAATGATATTACTACTACTACACGACTACTACTACCCTCATTACTACTATTACTACTGCTACTACCACCATTACTACTACTACTACTACTGCTACTACCACTACTACTACTATTACTACTACTACCACTGCTATTATTACTACCACTACTACTTCTACTACTACTGCAAGTTCTGATACTACAACTACTACTACTACTACTACTACTACTATTACTACTACTACTACTACTACAACTACTACTACTACTACTACTACTACTACTACTACTACTACTACTACTACTACTACTACTACTACTACTACTACTACTAATAATAATAATAATGACCATAATGTAATGGATCGTGTTGTGGGCCTTCATGATTCTATCAGATAGATGGTGTTGTGAGCCTTGATGGTTCCACAAAGTGGACTGGAGAAGCCCTTGCACACACACACACACTTCTCACTGTTAGGTTCAGGGTCCGTGAACTATACCAGTGACTTAATTTACGACTGGAACAAGTGACTTCAGGGCTAGGACTGGAACAAGTGACTTCAGAGGTAGAACTGGAACAAGTGACTTCAGAGGTAGAACTGGAACAAGTGACTTCAGTGCTAGGACTGGAACAAGTGACTTCAGAGCTAGGACTGGAGCAAGTGACTTCAGAGCTAGGACTGGAGCAAGTGACTTCAGAGCTAGGACTGGAGCAAGTGACTTCAGAGCTAGGACTGGAGCAAGTGACTTCAGAGCTAGGACTGGAACAAGTGACTTCGGGGCTAGGACTGGAGCAAGTGACTTCAGGACTAGGACTGGAACAAGTGACTTCAGGGTAAGGGCTGGAACAAGTGACTTCAGGGCTAGGACTGGAACAAGTGTTTTCAAGGCTAGGACTAGAAAAGGTGACTTTAGAGCTAGGAGTGTAACAAGCGGCTTCAAAGCTAGGACTGGAACAAGCGACTTCAGAGCTAGGGTTGGAAGAAGCAACTTCAGAGCTATCACTGGAACAAGTGACTTCAGAGCTTGGACTGGAACTAGTGACTTCAGAGCTAGGACTGGAACAAGCGACTTCAGAGCTAGGACTGGAACAAGCGACTTCAGAGCTAGGACTGGAACAAGCGACTTCAGAGCTAGGACTGGAACAAGCGACTTCAGAGCTAGAACTGGAACAAGTGACTTCAGAGCTTGGACCGGAACTAGTGACTTCAGAGCTAGGACTGGAACAAGCGACTTCAGAGCTAGGACTGGATCAAGTGACTTCAGAGCTAGGACTGGAACAAGTGACTTCAGAGCTAGGACTGGAACAAGTGACTTCAGAGCTAGGGCACTGATAACATCATGGTTCCACAAATCTTGCGAGATGCTGAAATTCCGTTGGATGCAATCACAGCTGCAGAGAGGAGTTTTGCGCTTGTCCATGCAACTGTATATAAAACTGGAGCAGCTTCGCAGTTCGCATTATATTATCACTCCTAACATCCTGGCATAATGATTGTGTTTTTTGCATTTTTAATAAGACACAATAGGTGGTCTATGCCATTTTGTTGAGAAGTCGTTTCATCCAGCATGAAGCTTATCAGTTCGAAAATTGATAGACTCCCTGATGGGCGAAACACCTTCTCAGTAAAATGCCCTAAACCGCGTGTTGTGTCTTCTCAACTTAACTGTCAGCATATAATACCAATGATATATATATATATATATATATATATATATATATATATATATATATATATATATATATATATATATATATATATATATATATATATATATATATATACATACATTAATATATACATTGTGTTGCACATGTCTGGTGGCTTTTGTTATGCAATTTTACCTGTCTGTCCCATGTTTTACTGGACACAGTCTTTACAAGGGATTTAATACACATCTGATAAAGGAAAAAAAGGCTGATTCCCTTTTCGTCACTACTGGTCACCCATTTAAATATTTTGTGGAGAAGAATTAGGAACACACACACACACACACACACACACACACACACACACACACACACACACACACACACACACACACACACACACACACACACACACACACACACATACACACACACACACACACACACACACACACACACACACACACACACACACACACACACACACACACACACACACACACACACATACATATATATATATATATATATATATATATATATATATATATATATATATATATATATATATATATATATATATATATATATATATGCAAAACAACCACTGTGAAAGAATAGTGAAATTCCAATTTCACTATTCTTTCACAGTGGTTGTTTTGCATATTCTGATATCACCTGTTTACGTTGGTAAACAGGTGATATTAGGTGCCCAGTGGTATGGGAAAACATCGTCTGGCTCCGGCTGGACCCCCCCCCATGCTTATCTTGGGTCTAGCTCAGTGGTAGAGTACTGTGGACTCTGATACAGAGTTAGCAGGTTCGAGTCCTGCTGTGGGCGTAGAGAAAATGTTTTGTAAAAAATTTCGCCTGTTTGCGGATTGTTAAGCATATAATATATAAGTAGTATAGTTTTCTACAGAGCGGTCCCTTCCGGTTTAGGGCCTTCTACAGAGCGGTCCCTTCCGGTTTAGGGCCTTCTACAGAGCGGTCCCTTCCGGTTTAGGCCTTCTACAGGGAGGTCCCTTCCGGTCTAGGACCAGCAGCTGGAGGGTCCCCTTTTCACACCTAGGTGTTACTTCCGGTTTGACCATGACCTCGCCCTCGAGACTACCTCACCCTTGACCCCCCAACCAATACCCCCACCCACGACCCCCCACCCCCTTCGCGACCCCGCCGTCGCGCCGCGCGTCCGCCCCGCGCGCCCGCGCGCGCGCCCGCCCGCGCCCTTCGCGACCCCCGCCGCGCGCGCGCCCGCCCGCGCCCTTCGCGACCCCCCGCCGCGCGCCCACCCGCGCCCTTCGCGAGCCCCGCCGCGCCTTCTGCTGCGCCTTCTGCAGCGTCATCCGGATCGCCCCCGCGCCTCGAATTTTTTTCCGATTTTTTTCGAATTTTTTTTGAATTTCATTTTCTTGTGCTCTCCACTTCCTCGGATCCCCCTCCCACTTTCACCCCCCCAACCCCAAAAATTTCTCGACAATACCAAGTTTTTGGATTCCCCCCTATGGGGGTTTCTCCATCTCCTTGGATCAAGTTTTTGAGGTTCCCCCTCCCACTTTCACCCCCCAACCCAAAAAATTTCTCGATAATACAAGGTTTTTGGATCCCCCTATGGGTTTTCGAAATTCTCCATCTCCTTGGATCAGGTTTTTGCATTCCCCCCTATGGGGTTTTCGAAATTCCTCGGATCAAGTTTTTGGAATCCCCCCTTAGGGGTTTTCGAAATTCTCCATCTCCTTGGATCAAGTTTTTTTTTGGATTCCCCCCTATGGGGTTTTCGAAATTCCTCGGATCAAGTTTTTGGAATCCCCCCTCTGGGTATAAGCATTCAAAATAGACTCCTCCTATGGGGGCATGCTTACTACAGGTCTAAACAAGTCAAATGAACTAAGAAGGGTGTTTACTCGGCGGTCAGTGACGTCACCCCACCTGTGTTTACTCGACGGTCAGTGACGTCACGCGATGACCCCCACACGCACAGGCTGAATCTTGTCTACCCTTTTAGTTAATAATGGGACATCAGAAAGGCGCATTTTTTCGTTAATACCCACAATTTCTTTACAACACAAGTCTAGACATTTTTAACTATTTCATCTCAGGTCACTCCCCACGAAGTAACCTCCCCCCCACCCTCCCAAACCCTCACACTCCAACCAACACCTCACAATTTTCACTCATAACTCCAATTTTTCTCGTTTTAACCCTTTTTGTTCATTAAAGTTAATAAGGGGACACAGTACATCAGAAAGTCACCACATCGCTTACATCCACTTTCGTTAAATTCACTACTCACAATTTTACATATTACGAAGTTAAAATACGCACTTTTACTTTGAACATCTTCAAAAACACTCTCATAAATCATTTGAATACTCACAAAAATACCTTTATACATTTCCAAACAACACTGAAATACTCCAAAAACATCATTCGAACACCCCCAAATCACCTCTGAATACTCCCAGAACACCTTCATAAGTACTCTCATAATCATTTGTACACCTTCAAAAAACACCTTTGAATACTCACATAAACACCCTTGAACACCTTCAAAACACCCTTCAACACACTCAAAACACCTTTGAACACCTTTGAACATTTCCAAAACACTATTTGAGTACTCCCAAATAAGATTTGACATCTCTAATTTATCTGCACTTACACATTTCATTAAATTACAACTCATCCCCTCAGTCTCCAGACTAGGCATTTTCTCGTTTTTACCCTTTTAGTTCATTAAAGTTATTAAGGGGACACAATACATCAGAAAAAAGTCACAAAAACTAACTCAAACACTTTACTTTGAACACCCCCAAAGTACTCTCATAATCATTTGAATACTCACATAAACACCCTTGAACACCTTCAAAACACCTTTGAATATCGTTTTAAACTAATTTCATCACAACCCACTTATATCATCTTTTTTCGGTAACTCTAATTCGACTACACTACCCTCATCAATTACCAACAAATTTTACTCGTTTTAACTAATGTCATCACTGTAACCAAGATTTTCACAAAAAAAAAACTCTATGACACCTAACACACACGCACACACACACCCCACAACACCCACAATTTTTCTCGTTTTAACCCTTTTAGTTCATTAAAGTTAATAAGGGGACACAGTACATCAGAAAGTCACAACAACAACATCCACAACCCACAATTTTTTCTCGTTTTAGCCCTTTTAGTTCATTAAAGTTAATAAGGGGACACACTACATCAGAAAAAGTCCCAACAACAACCCACTTATAACATCTTTTTTCGGTATCTCTAGTTCGACAACAACACCCACATCCCACAACACCCACGAACATTTCCAAAACACTATTTGAGTACTCCCAATTACACCACTGATTACTACTAAAACACCACTGAATTCAATCAAAACACCCTTCAACACCTTCAAACACCCTTGAACACCTTCAAAACACTCTTGAACACCTTCAAAATCACCTTTGAACATTTCCAATCAACACTGAAACACTTCCAAAAAACACAATTTGAGTACTCCCAATTACACCACTAAATACTACTAAAACACCGCTGAATTCAATCAAAACACCCTTCAACACCTTCAAAACACCTTTGAACACCTTCAAAACACCTTTGACACCTTCAAAAACACCTTTGAACATTTCCAATCAACACTGAAACACTTCCAAAAAAACACAATTTGAGTACTCCCAATTACACCACTGAATACTACTAAAACACCGCTGAATTCAATCAAAACACCCTTCAACACCTTCAAAACACCTTTGAACACCTTTGAACACCTTTGAACACCTTCAAAAAAAAAACAACATTTGAACACACTCAAAACACCTTTGAACACCTTTGAACATTTCCAAACAACACTGAAACACTTCCAAAAACACCATTTGAGTACTCCCAAATACACCACTGAATACTAAAACACCACTGAATACACTCAAAACACCACCAAAATCACCATAAACTAAGATCAACACCCACATCCCACAACACCCACAACCCACAACACCCACAATTTTTTCTCGTTTTATCTAATTTCATCAGAAAGTCACAACACCCACACCCCCCATTTTTTTCTCGTTTTAACCCTTTTAGTTCATTAAAGTTAATAAGGGGACACACTACATCAGAAAAAGTCCCAACAACAACCCACTTATAACATTTTTTTTTCGGTATCTCTAGTTCGACAACAACACCCACAACACCCACATCCCACAACACCCATGAACATTTCCAAAACACTATTTGAGTACTCCCAATTACACCACTGATTACTACTAAAACACCGCTGAATTCAATCAAAACACCCTTCAACACCTTCAAACACCCTTGAACACCTTCAAAACACTCTTGAACACTTTTCAAAAACACCTTTGAACATTTCCAATCAACACTGAAACACTTCCAAAAAACACCATTTGAGTACTCCCAATTACACCACTGATTACTACTAAAACACCGCCGAATTCAATCAAAACACCCTTCAACACCTTCAAACACCCTTGAACACACTCAAAACACCCTTCAACACCTTCAAAACACCTTTGAACACCTTCAAAACACCTTTGAACACATTCAAAACACACTCATAATCATTTGAAAACACTCAAAACACCTTTGAATAACCTCAAAACACCTTCGAACACCTTCAAAACACCCTTGAACACCCTTGATCACCTTCAAAAAAACAACATTTGAACACACTCAAAACACCTTTGAACACCTTTGAACATTTCCAAACAACACTGAAACACTTCCAAAAACACCATTTGAGTACTCCCAAATACACCACTGAATACTAAAACACCACTGAATACACTCAAAACACCACCAAAATCACCATAAACTAAGATCAACACCCACATCCCACAACACCCACAACCCACAACACCCACAATTTTTTCTCGTTTTATCTAATTTCATCAGAAAGTCACAACACCCACACCCCCCATTTTTTTCTCGTTTTAACCCTTTTAGTTCATTAAAGTTAATAAGGGGCCACACTACATCAGAAAAAGTCACAAAAACAACCCACTTATAACGTCTTTTCGGTATCTCTAGTTCGACAACAACACCCACATCCCACATCACCCACATCCCACATCCCCCACACACACACACACAGACACACACACACACATCCCTAACCTAGCCTAACCTAACCTAACTTATCCTAACATAACCTAACCTAACCTAACCTAACCTAACCTAACCTAACTTATCCTAACCTAGCCTAACCTAACCTAACCTTACCTAAATTATCCTAACCTAACCTAACCTAGCCTAACCTAACCTAACTTAACCTAACCTAACCTAACCTAACCGAACCTACCCTAACCTAACCTTACCTAACCTAACCTAGCCTAACCTAACCTAACCTAACTTAACCTAACCCAACCTAACCTAACCTAACCTAGCCTAACCTAACTTAACCTAACCTAACCTAACCTACCCTAACCTAACCTAACCTAACCTAACCTATCTTAACCTTACCTAACCTAACCTAGCCGAACCTATCCTAACCTAACCTAAAATATATTGGAACACTTCCAAAATACATTAGAGTACTCCAGAATTACTTTGAACGACTCCATTTTTGGATATTTCCAAATTAGTTTTGAAAACTTTATCGTAAAATCGAACATTATTTTCTTGTTGGTAAAACACACTCAATGGTAGAAATATTTACTCGATTTCCGAATAGAAGCACTGTCCTCGCTCTGAGAGACTCATTGTGGGTCACCCCAACACATGGTGTAATGCGCTTCACACCCAAGGTAGAACATAACACCTGCGTCAACTCAGGACAGACAGGCGCCATGTAATGCGGGTAACATCCAAGGTAGAAAATCATCTCTTTCCAGACCAACTGTCTATCCTAACCTAACCTAACCTAACCTAATTCCTAACCTAACCTAACCTCACCTAACCTAACTCCATCAATCACCTCTATCCTAACCTAACCTAACCTAACCTAACCCAACCTAACTCCATCAAACACCTCTATCCTAACCTAACCTAACCTATCCTAACCTAACCTAACTCCATCAAACACCTCGAATACTACCTAACTTAACCTAACCTAACCTTACCTAACCTACCGAACCTAACCTAACCTAACCTAACCTATCCTAACCTGTCCCAACCTAACCTAACCTAACCTATCCTAACCTAACCTAACCTAACCTAACCTAACTTATCCTAAGCTAACCTAACCTAACTTATCCTAACCTAACCTATCCTAACCTAACCTAAACACTGACTAACTTTGAACCAACTCTGAACACCACTGATCTTCTTCAAAAAATGCTCTGCACATCATTTGAACACCTTCAAAAAAAACACCATCAAACACCTCCGAATACTCCCAAAAAAACACTACTGATTACTACCAAATCACCACTGAATACTGCCAATCACCGTCAAAATCACCCCCTTGTTTCAACCTGTTGTACCCTACATTATCTAAGAACACTATATCCAAGACGATTACCAGATTTTATGATCCCCAACACCAAGATCACAGAAAACACACATTTTTATAATTATTCACACAAAAATCACGATCACCAATTCCATATCATGTTTACCGTCATCTATCAACACTAATCACCAAGATCACCAAAAAAAATCTAAGATCATGCATCTCAAAACTACTATGATCACTGAAAACACTTATTTTTTAAACATTCGCACAAAAATAAGACATACACAAAAATACCACAACACTTCCACCAACATCTATAACATAACATGAGCACTATAACATATCACTATCACAAAAAAAATAATACACAAACACCCACATATTATACATTTCAATTGGAAATTTAAGACATGAGACATACACACCAAATCTAAGACATTCACCTCCAACTAAGACATACACATCACCCCTAAAACTTCCTTCCTTATTCATTCCGTATATCTCCTAGAGCTGTTTTAACCCTGACGGATCCATCACGACGTAGGAGCCAGAGTGTAGTAGGTGGTGTTGGAGTGGTGATGGTTCCTCTGGCTCCTACGTCGTGATATGTTATAGTGCTCATGTTATGTTATAGATGTTGGTGGAAGTGTTGTGGTATTTTTGTGTATGTCTTATTTTTGTGCGAATGTTTAAAAAATAAGTGTTTTCAGTGATCATAGTAGTTTTGAGATGCATGATCTTAGATTTTTTTTGGTGATCTTGGTGATTAGTGTTGATAGATGACGGTAAACATGATATGGAATTGGTGATCGTGATTTTTGTGTGAATAATTATAAAAATGTGTGTTTTCTGTGATCTTGGTGTTGGGGATCATAAAATCTGGTAATCGTCTTGGATATAGTGTTCTTAGATAATGTAGGGTACAACAGGTTGAAACAAGGGGGGTTAGGTGTGATGTTACCAACCACCAAGTAACACAATGGGAGTGTGACGTCACTGGAGGTGAGCTCGTCGGTCCTGTGAGGTGAGACATCGTGTGTTGGTGGTAGTGAGGTGAGTGCGCTTAGATATTGTCAAATATGATTTTTTTTTTGTGTGTGTGTGTGTGTGAAATGTTTATAAAAATGATTGTTTTCTGTGATATTAGTGATTTTGAGGTAAGTGAACATGGGCGATTGTAGTTGGTGATTGTCTTATATTATGTGTGTGTATAAGATATGTTTTCAGTTGATGGTGATCATGTACTAAGTGTTTGCGTATTAGGTTTGTGTTCATGCTTTTTTTTATGCGCCAAATGGGGAGGGAGTTCTTGGTTATAGTGATTTGAGGGGATTTCTATAAAAAGGATGTTAGATGGTGATGTTAAACTTAGTTTCTGGTGATTTTGACGGTGATTGGCAGTATTCAGTGGTGATTTGGTAGTAATCAGTAGTGTTTTTTTGGGAGTATTCGGAGGTGTTTGATGGTGTTTTTTTTGAAGGTGTTCAAATGATGTGCAGAGCATTTTTTGAAGAAGATCAGTGGTGTTCAGAGTTGGTTCAAAGTTAGTCAGTGTTTAGGTTAGGTTAGGATAGGTTAGGTTAGGATAAGTTAGGTTAGGTTAGCTTAGGATAAGTTAGGTTAGGTTAGGTTAGGTTAGGTTAGGATAGGTTAGGTTAGGTTAGGTTGGGACAGGTTAGGATAGGTTAGGTTAGGTTAGGTTAGGTTCGGTAGGTTAGGTAAGGTTAGGTTAGGTTAAGTTAGGTAGTATTCGAGGTGTTTGATGGAGTTAGGTTAGGTTAGGATAGGTTAGGTTAGGTTAGGATAGAGGTGTTTGATGGAGTTAGGTTGGGTTAGGTTAGGTTAGGTTAGGTTAGGATAGAGGTGATTGATGGAGTTAGGTTAGGTGAGGTTAGGTTAGGTTAGGAATTAGGTTAGGTTAGGTTAGGTTAGGATAGACAGTTGGTCTGGAAAGAGATGATTTTCTACCTTGGATGTTACCCGCATTACATGGCGCCTGTCTGTCCTGAGTTGACGCAGGTGTTATGTTCTACCTTGGGTGTGAAGCGCATTACACCATGTGTTGGGGTGACCCACAATGAGTCTCTCAGAGCGAGGACAGTGCTTCTATTCGGAAATCGAGTAAATATTTCTACCATTGAGTGTGTTTTACCAACAAGAAAATAATGTTCGATTTTACGATAAAGTTTTCAAAACTAATTTGGAAATATCCAAAAATGGAGTCGTTCAAAGTAATTCTGGAGTACTCTAATGTATTTTGGAAGTGTTCCAATATATTTTAGGTTAGGTTAGGATAGGTTCGGCTAGGTTAGGTTAGGTAAGGTTAAGATAGGTTAGGTTAGGTTAGGTTAGGGTAGGTTAGGTTAGGTTAGGTTAAGTTAGGTTAGGCTAGGTTAGGTTAGGTTAGGTTGGGTTAGGTTAAGTTAGGTTAGGTTAGGTTAGGCTAGGTTAGGTTAGGTAAGGTTAGGTTAGGGTAGGTTCGGTTAGGTTAGGTTAGGTTAGGTTAAGTTAGGTTAGGTTAGGCTAGGTTAGGTTAGGTTAGGATAATTTAGGTAAGGTTAGGTTAGGTTAGGCTAGGTTAGGATAAGTTAGGTTAGGTTAGGTTAGGTTAGGTTAGGTTAGGTTATGTTAGGATAAGTTAGGTTAGGTTAGGCTAGGTTAGGGATGTGTGTGTGTGTGTCTGTGTGTGTGTGTGTGGGGGATGTGGGATGTGGGTGATGTGGGATGTGGGTGTTGTTGTCGAACTAGAGATACCGAAAAGACGTTATAAGTGGGTTGTTTTTGTGACTTTTTCTGATGTAGTGTGGCCCCTTATTAACTTTAATGAACTAAAAGGGTTAAAACGAGAAAAAAATGGGGGGTGTGGGTGTTGTGACTTTCTGATGAAATTAGATAAAACGAGAAAAAATTGTGGGTGTTGTGGGTTGTGGGTGTTGTGGGATGTGGGTGTTGATCTTAGTTTATGGTGATTTTGGTGGTGTTTTGAGTGTATTCAGTGGTGTTTTAGTATTCAGTGGTGTATTTGGGAGTACTCAAATGGTGTTTTTGGAAGTGTTTCAGTGTTGTTTGGAAATGTTCAAAGGTGTTCAAAGGTGTTTTGAGTGTGTTCAAATGTTGTTTTTTTGAAGGTGATCAAGGGTGTTCAAGTGTGTTTTGAAGGTGTTCGAAGGTGTTTTGAGGTTATTCAAAGGTGTTTTGAGTGTTTTCAAATGATTATGAGAGTGTTTTGAATGTGTTCAAAGGTGTTTTGAAGGTGTTCAAAGGTGTTTTGAAGGTGTTGAAGGGTGTTTTGAGTGTGTTCAAGGGTGTTTGAAGGTGTTGAAGGGTGTTTTGATTGAATTCGGCGGTGTTTTAGTAGTAATCAGTGGTGTAATTGGGAGTACTCAAATGGTGTTTTTTGGAAGTGTTTCAGTGTTGATTGGAAATGTTCAAAGGTGTTTTTGAAAAGTGTTCAAGAGTGTTTTGAAGGTGTTCAAGGGTGTTTGAAGGTGTTGAAGGGTGTTTTGATTGAATTCAGCGGTGTTTTAGTAGTAATCAGTGGTGTAATTGGGAGTACTCAAATAGTGTTTTGGAAATGTTCATGGGTGTTGTGGGATGTGGGTGTTGTGGGTGTTGTTGTCGAACTAGAGATACCGAAAAAAAAATGTTATAAGTGGGTTGTTGTTGGGACTTTTTCTGATGTAGTGTGGCCCCTTATTAACTTTAATGAACTAAAAGGGTTAAAACGAGAAAAAAATGGGGGGTGTGGGTGTTGTGACTTTCTGATGAAATTAGATAAAACGAGAAAAAATTGTGGGTGTTGTGGGTTGTGGGTGTTGTGGGATGTGGGTGTTGATCTTAGTTTATGGTGATTTTGGTGGTGTTTTGAGTGTATTCAGTGGTGTTTTAGTATTCAGTGGTGTATTTGGGAGTACTCAAATGGTGTTTTTGGAAGTGTTTCAGTGTTGTTTGGAAATGTTCAAAGGTGTTCAAAGGTGTTTTGAGTGTGTTCAAATGTTGTTTTTTTTTTTGAAGGTGTTCAAAGGTGTTCAAAGGTGTTTTGAAGGTGTTGAAGGGTGTTTTGATTGAATTCAGCGGTGTTTTAGTAGTATTCAGTGGTGTAATTGGGAGTACTCAAATTGTGTTTTTTTGGAAGTGTTTCAGTGTTGATTGGAAATGTTCAAAGGTGTTTTTGAAGGTGTCAAAGGTGTTTTGAAGGTGTTCAAAGGTGTTTTGAAGGTGTTGAAGGGTGTTTTGATTGAATTCAGCGGTGTTTTAGTAGTATTTAGTGGTGTAATTGGGAGTACTCAAATTGTGTTTTTTGGAAGTGTTTCAGTGTTGATTGGAAATGTTCAAAGGTGATTTTGAAGGTGTTCAAGAGTGTTTTGAAGGTGTTCAAGGGTGTTTGAAGGTGTTGAAGGGTGTTTTGATTGAATTCAGTGGTGTTTTAGTAGTAATCAGTGGTGTAATTGGGAGTACTCAAATAGTGTTTTGGAAATGTTCGTGGGTGTTGTGGGATGTGGGTGTTGTTGTCGAACTAGAGATACCGAAAAAAGATGTTATAAGTGGGTTGTTGTTGGGACTTTTTCTGATGTAGTGTGTCCCCTTATTAACTTTAATGAACTAAAAGGGCTAAAACGAGAAAAAATTGTGGGTTGTGGATGTTGTTGTTGTGACTTTCTGATGTACTGTGTCCCCTTATTAACTTTAATGAACTAAAAGGGTTAAAACGAGAAAAATTGTGGGTGTTGTGGGGTGTGTGTGTGCGTGTGTGTTAGGTGTCATAGAGTTTTTTTTTTGTGAAAATCTTGGTTACAGTGATGACATTAGTTAAAACGAGTAAAATTTGTTGGTAATTGATGAGGGTAGTGTAGTCGAATTAGAGTTACCGAAAAAAGATGATATAAGTGGGTTGTGATGAAATTAGTTTAAAACGATATTCAAAGGTGTTTTGAAGGTGTTCAAGGGTGTTTATGTGAGTATTCAAATGATTATGAGAGTACTTTGGGGGTGTTCAAAGTAAAGTGTTTGAGTTAGTTTTTGTGACTTTTTTCTGATGTATTGTGTCCCCTTAATAACTTTAATGAACTAAAAGGGTAAAAACGAGAAAATGCCTAGTCTGGAGACTGAGGGGATGAGTTGTAATTTAATGAAATGTGTAAGTGCAGATAAATTAGAGATGTCAAATCTTATTTGGGAGTACTCAAATAGTGTTTTGGAAATGTTCAAAGGTGTTCAAAGGTGTTTTGAGTGTGTTGAAGGGTGTTTTGAAGGTGTTCAAGGGTGTTTATGTGAGTATTCAAAGGTGTTTTTTGAAGGTGTACAAATGATTATGAGAGTACTTATGAAGGTGTTCTGGGAGTATTCAGAGGTGATTTGGGGGTGTTCGAATGATGTTTTTGGAGTATTTCAGTGTTGTTTGGAAATGTATAAAGGTATTTTTGTGAGTATTCAAATGATTTATGAGAGTGTTTTTGAAGATGTTCAAAGTAAAAGTGCGTATTTTAACTTCGTAATATGTAAAATTGTGAGTAGTGAATTTAACGAAAGTGGATGTAAGCGATGTGGTGACTTTCTGATGTACTGTGTCCCCTTATTAACTTTAATGAACAAAAAGGGTTAAAACGAGAAAAATTGGAGTTATGAGTGAAAATTGTGAGGTGTTGGTTGGAGTGTGAGGGTTTGGGAGGGTGGGGGGGAGGTTACTTCGTGGGGAGTGACCTGAGATGAAATAGTTAAAAATGTCTAGACTTGTGTTGTAAAGAAATTGTGGGTATTAACGAAAAAATGCGCCTTTCTGATGTCCCATTATTAACTAAAAGGGTAGACAAGATTCAGCCTGTGCGTGTGGGGGTCATCGCGTGACGTCACTGACCGTCGAGTAAACACAGGTGGGGTGACGTCACTGACCGCCGAGTAAACACCCTTCTTAGTTCATTTGACTTGTTTAGACCTGTAGTAAGCATGCCCCCATAGGAGGAGTCTATTTTGAATGCTTACCCCCAGAGGGGGGGATTCCAAAAAACTTGATCCGAGGAATTTCGAAAATCCCATAGGGAGGGAATCCAAAAAAACTTGATCCAAGGAGATGGAGAATTTCGAAAACCCCTAAGGGGGGATTCCAAAAACTTGATCCGAGGAATTTCGAAAACCCCATAGGGGGGAATCCAAAAAAAAACTTGATCCAAGGAGATGGAGAATTTATAAAACCCCTAAGGGGGGAATCCAAAACTTGTATTATCGAGAAATTTTTGGGATTGGGGGGTGAAAGTGGGAGGGAGAACCTTAAAAACTTGATCCGAGGAGATGGAGACTTTCGAAACCCCCATAGGGGGGAATCCAAAAACCTTGTATTGTCGAGAAATTTTTGGGGTGGGGGGGTGAAAGTGGGAGGGGGATCCGAGGAAGTGGAGAGCACAAGAAAATGAAATTCAAAAAAAATTCGAAAAAAATCGGAAAAAAATTCGAGGCGCGGGGGGCGATCCGGACGACGCTGCAGAAGGCGCAGCAGAAGGCGCAGGCGGGGCTCGCGAAGGGCGCGGGTGGGCGCGCGGCGGGGGGTCGCGAAGGGCGCGGGCGGGCGCGCGCGCGGCGGGGGTCGCGAAGGGCGCGGGCGGGCGCGCGCGCGGGCGCGCGGGGCGGACGCGCGGCGCGACGGCGGGGTCGCGAAGGGGGGGGGGGTCGTGGGCGGGGGTATTGGTTGGGGGGTCAAGGGTGAGGTAGTCTCGAGGGCGAGGTCATGGTCAAAACCGGAAGTAACACCTAGGTGTGAAAAGGTGACCCTCCAGCTGCTGGTCCTAGACCGGAAGGGACCTCCCTGTAGAAGGCCTAAACCGGAAGGGACCGCTCTGTAGAAGGCCCTAAACCGGAAGGGACCGCTCTGTAGAAGGCCCTAAACCGGAAGGGACCGCTCTGTAGAAAACTATACTACTTATATATATATATATATATATCAATAACAACACTGCACTAGCCAAGGACTCGAACCCATGCTGCTTTGGCCTGCCTCATGGTGGGCGAAAACGCATGACGCCCTAATCCACTGGACCATACGATCCTTACAAGTAGGGCATCCAGCGGAACTGGATGTTGTACTCCCTACCCAAAGACACACGATGGTGTGGATGACTCTAGGCTAATTTCATTCTAGTCCCTGTTTGGTGTACTAGTTCAACGAGTAGTATTTTATATTATTGTGACCACGAACGAGTGGTATTGATCAATAATAACACTGCACTAGCCAAGGACTCGAACCCATGCTGCTTTGGCCTGCCTCAGTACCACTCGTTCGTGGTCACAATAATATATATATATATATATATATATAAATATATATATATATATATATAAATATATATAAATATATATATGTCGTGCCGAATATGTAAAACAGGTCAATTAGCAAGAACTCATTAAAAATTAAGTCCTTTCTGAAATTTTCTCTTATACGTTTAAAGATATACTTTTTTCATTAATGTTATTGCAAAAAAATTTTAATTTTCACCAAAAGAATCTTTGAAAACTTACCTAACCTTATTATAACAAGAACAATTTATTTTAGCCTAACCCAACTAAATATATTTTAGTTTTGTTTATAATAATTTAATACTAAACAAACTCAGTGAAATATATTTTTTTCGTTAGGTTCAGAATGATTTTGGCGTAATTATTGCATACACAAATTTTCACTTGTCCTATATGGCAAGATGAACGTTGCTATTTAAGCCAAGATCGCAAGTTCTGCCTATTCGGCACGACATATATATATATATATATATATATATATATATATATGTCGTGCCGAATATGTAAAACTGGTCAATTAGCAAGAACTCATTTAAAATTAAGTCCTTTCTAAAATTTTCTCTTATACGTTTAAAGATATATTTTTTTAATTAATGATAATGCAAATTTTTTTAATTTTGCACCAAAAGAATCTTAGAAAACTTACCTAACTTTATTATAACATGAGCAATTTATTTTAGCCTAACCCAACTAAATATATTTTAGATTTGTTTACAGTAATTTAATACTAAACAAACACAGTGAAATATATTTTTTTCGTTAGGTTCAGAATGATTCTGGCGAAATTATTACATACCCAAATTTTCCCTTGTCCTATATGGCAAGATGAACGTTGCTATTTAACCCAAGATAGCAAATTCTGCCTATTCGGCACGATATATATATATATATATATATATATATATATATATATATATATATATATATATATATATATATATATATACATATATATATATATATATATATATATATATATATATATATATATATATATATATATATATATATATATATATATATACATATATATATATATATATATATATATATATATATATATATATATATATATATATATATATATATATATATATATATATATATATATATATATATTTATTATATAGTTTTCAATTTCATGTGGGTTGCACCTACAGCCTTAAATGAGAGGAGCATCATAGGTTGCACAAGGCAGAGTTCACGACAAGATGTAGGCCGCACGCCTAGAACCGGATTTTCTTATTTCATTTTTATTTCGCTATCACATAC
Organism: Cherax quadricarinatus; assembly: GCF_038502225.1. NCBI lineage: Eukaryota > Metazoa > Arthropoda > Malacostraca > Decapoda > Parastacidae > Cherax > Cherax quadricarinatus. Next base: position 71,195 of record NW_027195711.1, read on the forward strand.
AGCCACTAAAATCTAGAACGTGACATAATCTTGACCAGTCTTTAACCTCATTTGCTGATAGGCGTTGGCGAGGCTTTCCTTGGCCCTGACCGAAGCCCACACACAGTATGGTTCATCCACCCACACCTATATTGTTTTGTTACCTACACTGTTTCTTCCACCTAAACAATCGTTTATGCACAGACGGAAGGCTGGACAGTGAAGACAAACAGGTTGCAGGAGGCAGGCTGGAGGCTGGACAGTGAAGACAAACAGGTTGCAGGAGGCAGGCTGGAGGCTGGACAGTGAAGACAAACAGGTTGCAGGAGGCAGGCTGGAGGCTGGACAGTGAAGACAAACAGGTTGCAGGAGGCAGGCTGGAGGCTGGGCAGTGAAGACGAACAGGTTGCAGGAGGCAGGCCGGAGGCTGGGCAGTGAAGACAAACAGGTTGCAGGAGGCAGGCTGGAGGCTGGACAGTGAAGACAAACAGGTTGCAGGAGGCAGGCCGGAGGCTGGGCAGTGAAGACAAACAGGTTGCAGGAGGCAGGCTGGAGGCTGGGCAGTGAAGACGAACAGGTTGCAGGAGGCAGGCCGGAGGCTGGGCAGTGAAGACAAACAGGTTGCAGGAGGCAGGCTGGAGGCTGGGCAGTGAAGACGAACAGGTTGCAGGAGGCAGGCTGGAGGCTGGGCAGTGAAGACGAACAGGTTGCAGGAGGCAGGCTGGAGGCTGGACAGTGAAGACAAACAGGTTGCAGGAGGCAGGCTGGAGGCTGGACAGTGAAGACAAACAGGTTGCAGGAGGCAGGCTGGAGGCTGGACAGTGAAGACAAACAGGTTGCAGGAGGCAGGCTGGAGGCTGGGCAGTGAAGACGAACAGGTTGCAGGAGGCAGGCTGGAGGCTGGGCAGTGAAGACGAACAGGTTGCAGGAGGCAGGCCGGAGGCTGGGCAGTGAAGACAAACAGGTTGCAGGAGGCAGGCTGGAGGCTGGACAGTGAAGACAAACAGGTTGCAGGAGGCAGGCCGGAGGCTGGGCAGTGAAGACAAACAGGTTGCAGGAGGCAGGCTGCAGGCTGGGCAGTGAAGACGAACAGGTTGCAGGAGGCAGGCCGGAGGCTGGGCAGTGAAGACAAACAGGTTGCAGGAGGCAGGCTGGAGGCTGGGCAGTGAAGACGAACAGGTTGCAGGAGGCAGGCTGGAGGCTGGGCAGTGAAGACGAACAGGTTGCAGGAGGCAGGCTGGAGGCTGGACAGTGAAGACAAACAGGTTGCAGGAGGCAGGCTGGAGGCTGGACAGTGAAGACAAACAGGTTGCAGGAGGCAGGCTGGAGGCTGGGCAGTGAAGACGAACAGGTTGCAGGAGGCAGGCTGGAGGCTGGGCAGTGAAGACGAACAGGTTGCAGGAGGCAGGCTGGAGGCTGGGCAGTGAAGACGAACAGGTTGCAGGAGGCAGGCCGGAGGCTGAGCAGTGAAGACAAACAGGTTGCAGGAGGCAGGCTGGAGGCTGGGCAGTGAAGACGAACAGGTTGCAGGAGGCAGGCTGGAGGCTGGACAGTGAAGACAAACAGGTTGCAGGAGGCAGGCCGGAGGCTGGGCAGTGAAGACAAACAGGTTGCAGGAGGCAGGCTGGAGGCTGGGCAGTGAAGACGAACAGGTTGCAGGAGGCAGGCCGGAGGCTGGGCAGTGAAGACAAACAGGTTGCAGGAGGCAGGCTGGAGGCTGGGCAGTGAAGACGAACAGGTTGCAGGAGGCAGGCTGGAGGCTGGGCAGTGAAGACGAACAGGTTGCAGGAGGCAGGCTGGAGGCTGGGCAGTGAAGACGAACAGGTTGCAGGAGGCAGGCTGGAGGCTGGGCAGTGAAGACAAACAGGTTGCAGGAGGCAGGCTGGAGGCTGGGCAGTGAAGACGAACAGGTTGCAGGAGGCAGGCTGGAGGCTGGGCAGTGAAGACGAACAGGTTGCAGGAGGCAGGCTGGAGGCTGGGCAGTGAAGACAAACAGGTTGCAGGAGGCAGGCTGGAGGCTGGACAGTGAAGACAAACAGGTTGCAGGAGGCAGGCTGGAGGCTGGACAGTGAAGACAAACAGGTTGCAGGAGGCAGGCTGGAGGCTGGGCAGTGAAGACGAACAGGTTGCAGGAGGCAGGCTGGAGGCTGGGCAGTGAAGACGAACAGGTTGCAGGAGGCAGGCCGGAGGCTGGGCAGTGAAGACAAACAGGTTGCAGGAGGCAGGCTGGAGGCTGGGCAGTGAAGACGAACAGGTTGCAGGAGGCAGGCTGGAGGCTGGACAGTGAAGACAAACAGGTTGCAGGAGGCAGGCTGGAGGCTGTGCAGTGAAGACGAACAGGTTGCAGGAGGCAGGCTGGAGGCTGGGCAGTGAAGACGAACAGGTTGCAGGAGGCAGGCTGGAGGCTGGGCAGTGAAGACAAACAGGTTGCAGGAGGCAGGCTGGAGGCTGGGCAGTGAAGACGAACAGGTTGCAGGAGGCAGGCTGGAGGCTGGGCAGTGAAGACGAACAGGTTGCAGGAGGCAGGCCGGAGGCTGGGCAGTGAAGACGAACAGGTTGCAGGAGGCAGGCTGGAGGCTGGGCAGTGAAGACGAACAGGTTGCAGGAGGCAGGCTGGAGGCTGGGCAGTGAAGACGAACAGGATGCAGGAGGCAGGCTGGAGGCTGGGCAGTGAAGACGAACAGGTTGCAGGAGGCAGGCCGGAGGCTGGGCAGTGAAGACGAACAGGTTGCAGGAGGCAGGCTGGAGGCTGGGCAGTGAAGACGAACAGGATGCAGGAGGCAGGCTGGAGGCTGGACAGTGAAGACGAACAGGTTGCAGGAGGCAGGCTGGAGGCTGAGCAGTGAAGACGAACAGGTTGCAGCAGGCAGGCTGGAGGCTGGGCAGTGAAGACGAACAGGATGCAGGAGGCAGGCTGGAGGCTGGACAGTGAAGACGAACAGGTTGCAGGAGGCAGGCCGGAAGCTGGGCAGTGAAGACAAACAGGTTGCAGGAGGCAGGCTGGAGGCTGGACAGTGAAGACAAACAGGTTGCAGGAGGCAGGCTGGAGGCTGGGCAGTGAAGACAAACAGGTTGCAGGAGGCAGGCTGGAGGCTGGACAGTGAAGACAAACAGGTTGCAGGAGGCAGGCTGGAGGCTGGGCAGTGAAGACAAACAGGTTGCAGGAGGCAGGCTGGAGGCTGGACAGTGAAGACAAACAGGTTGCAGGAGGCAGGCTGGAGGCTGGACAGTGAAGACGAACAGGTTGCAGGAGGCAGGCCGGAGGCTGGGCAGTGAAGACGAACAGGTTGCAGGAGGCAGGCCGGAGGCTGGGCAGTGAAGACAAACAGGTTGCAGGAGGCAGGCTGGAGGCTGGGCAGTGAAGACGAACAGGTTGCAGGAGGCAGGCTGGAGGCTGGGCAGTGAAGACGAACAGGTTGCAGGAGGCAGGCTGGAGGCTGGACAGTGAAGACAAACAGGTTGCAGGAGGCAGGCTGGAGGCTGGGCAGTGAAGACGAACAGGTTGCAGGAGGGAGGCCGGAGGCTGGGCAGTGAAGACGAACAGGTTGCAGGAGGCAGGCTGGAGGCTGGGCAGTGAAGACGAACAGGTTGCAGGAGGCAGGCTGGAGGCTGGGCAGTGAAGACGAACAGGATGCAGGAGGCAGGCTGGAGGCTGGGCAGTGAAGACGAACAGGTTGCAGGAGGCAGGCTGGAGGCTGGGCAGTGAAGACGAACAGGTTGCAGGAGGCAGGCTGGAGGCTGGGCAGTGAAGACAAACAGGTTGCAGGAGGCAGGCTGGAGGCTGGGCAGTGAAGACGAACAGGTTGCAGGAGGCAGGCTGGATGCTGGGCAGTGAAGACGAACAGGTTGCAGGAGGCAGGCCGGAGGCTGGGCAGTGAAGACGAACAGGTTGCAGGAGGCAGGCTGGAGGCTGGGCAGTGAAGACGAACAGGTTGCAGGAGGCAGGCTGGAGGCTGGGCAGTGAAGACGAACAGGATGCAGGAGGCAGGCTGGAGGCTGGGCAGTGAAGACGAACAGGTTGCAGGAGGCAGGCCGGAGGCTGGGCAGTGAAGACGAACAGGTTGCAGGAGGCAGGCTGGAGGCTGGGCAGTGAAGACGAACAGGTTGCAGGAGGCAGGCTGGAGGCTGGACAGTGAAGACGAACAGGTTGCAGGAGGCAGGCTGGAGGCTGAGCAGTGAAGACGAACAGGTTGCAGTAGGCAGGCTGGAGGCTGGGCAGTGAAGACGAACAGGATGCAGGAGGCAGGCTGGAGGCTGGACAGTGAAGACGAACAGGTTGCAGGAGGCAGGCCGGAGGCTGGGCAGTGAAGACAAACAGGTTGCAGGAGGCAGGCTGGAGGCTGGACAGTGAAGACAAACAGGTTGCAGGAGGCAGGCTGGAGGCTGGGCAGTGAAGACAAACAGGTTGCAGGAGGCAGGCTGGAGGCTGGACAGTGAAGACAAACAGGTTGCAGGAGGCAGGCTGGAGGCTGGACAGTGAAGACGAACAGGTTGCAGGAGGCAGGCCGGAGGCTGGGCAGTGAAGACGAACAGGTTGCAGGATACAGGCCGGAGGCTGGGCAGTGAAGACGAACAGGTTGAAGGAGGCAGGCTGGAGGCTGGACAGTGAAGACAAACAGGTTGCAGGAGGCAGGCTGGAGGCTGGGCAGTGAAGACAAACAGGTTGCAGGAGGCAGGCTGGAGGCTGGGCAGTGAAGACGAACAGGTTGCAGGAGGCAGGCTGGAGGCTGGGCAGTGAAGACGAACAGGTTGCAGGAGGCAGGCTGGAGGCTGGACAGTGAAGACAAACAGGTTACAGGAGGCAGGCTGGAGGCTGGGCAGTGAAGACGAACAGGTTGCAGGAGGCAGGCCGGAGGCTGGGCAGTGAAGACGAACAGGTTGCAGGAGGCAGGCTGGAGGCTGGGCAGTGAAGACGAACAGGTTGCAGGAGGCAGGCTGGAGGCTGGGCAGTGAAGACGAACAGGTTGCAGGAGGCAGGCTGGAGGCTGGGCAGTGAAGACGAACAGGATGCAGGAGGCAGGCTGGAGGCTGGGCAGTGAAGACGAACAGGTTGCAGGAGGCAGGCTGGAGGCTGGGCAGTGAAGACGAACAGGATGCAGGAGGCAGGCTGGAGGCTGGGCAGTGAAGACAAACAGGTTGCAGGAGGCAGGCTGGAGGCTGGGCAGTGAAGACCAACAGGTTGCAGGAGGCAGGCTGGAGGCTGGGCAGTGAAGACGAACAGGTTGCAGGAGGCAGGCTGGAGGCTGGGCAGTGAAGACGAACAGGATGCAGGAGGCAGGCTGGAGGCTGGGCAGTGAAGACGAACAGGATGCAGAAGGCAGGCTGGAGGCTGGGCAGTGAAGACGAACAGGTTGCAGGAGGCAGGCTGGAGGCTGGGCAGTGAAGACGAACAGGTTGCAGGAGGCAGGCTGGAGGCTGGGCAGTGAAGACGAACAGGTTGCAGGAGGCAGGCTGGAGGCTGGGCAGTGAAGACGAACAGGATGCAGGAGGCAGGCTGGAGGCCGGGCAGTGAAGACGAACAGGTTGCAGGAGGCAGGCTGGAGGCTGGGCAGTGAAGACGAACAGGAGGCAGGAGGCAGGCTGGAGGCTGGGCAGTGAAGACAGTCTAGAGGCAGGCCAGACGCCATGAAGGTGCGGATATAAATTGACCAGAACAGGAGCAAGGCCGTCCCAACGCGCTGCTGATGAACCGTTGTCGTGACCTCTTGTGGGTCATCACCAGCCTTGACGAGGTCACCACCAGCGTTGAGGAGTCATCACCAGCCTTGACGAGGTCTCCTACCAGCCTTCTGGGTCACTGTCTGCTCTACAAGCACAGCTCACATGAAAGACGCTGCTCTTCAGATATTCAATGTTTCCACTCGTGACTTGATTTTATCACACGGAAAATATTTTCTTGCCTATATTAATTTTCTTCGACCCCTGGGTGAAGGTTGAGCAAGACTCTGACTTAATGTATGAAGAAGCAGTCTTCCGAATGCTAAATGTTTTTTTGTTGTGTGAATGAGATTGAATAAAATGTGGATGTGTGTGTGTGTGTACTCGCCTCTATGTACACATGGCTGTAGGAGTCGAGTCTTAGCCTCTGGCCCCGCCTCTCCAATTACTACTTGCCAGATTCACGCCTTCATAGCCTCGTGGTCCCTATCGTATCTGCTCTAATAACCATGTATGAAGCCTTCCTTCATCACTTCTTTGTCGAGATCATTCCACCTTCTGACCACCCTGAGACTGAAGAAATACTTCCCAAAATCCCTGTGGTTCATCTACTGTATGTCTCTCACTTCGCGCTATGCCCCCTAGTACGTGTTTTGCACCTCTCAAACATCTTGTCCCTCTCTACTCTATTAATTCCTCTTCGATATTTTGTCTCCTGGTTCTTGTATCTTCCAATGTTATTAGATTCACTTTCTTTAGCCTCTTTTTGTAACTCTTACCACTTAGCTCTGGAACAAGCCTTCCTGCGTACATCCACATTTTCTCCATTTTATAAACATTTCAGGTGTGGGTTTCATGCTGGTCCTGTATACTCTAGGATGAGCCTAATATATGCTTTATAAAGGGCCGAAATAATATTTTTGCTGAGGATCGTAAAGACTTCAGATTTACCGGGCGATTATTGGCTGCAGAGGTCAATCCGTTGATGTGAGACTGGCGATATGTAAGTGAGTGTGTTTACCCCTGGGTCTCTCTTTGTTTCCATCCCCCCCACCCAGTCTGTATTCCATGTTGGGTCTTCCATCCCCTTCCCCAGTTCACATAACCTTGTACGTATTTGTTAGAGTTTAGGTTAAGTATGTGTGTGTGTGTGTGTGTGTGTGTGTGTGTGTATGTGTATGTGTGTGTGTGTGTGTGTGTGAGGACGAGCTTATACCTTCCAGAAGTCTCACAGTCTAGTGAACATTATCTCACGGATATAATGATTACAAATAATTACAATAATAATTAAAGTAATAATAATAATAATAATAATAATAATAATAATAATAATAATAATAATAATAATAATAATAATATAATACTAAAATGTTACTTCTCTTCTTCTACATTTATTCCATGTTGTATAAAATAATGTCGGTCACCTCAAATGTTTTCCTCGCCTGAGTAAGATACATCAACATTCAAGGTTTGAAGCTTATCTGAAGAGTTATTCACAAATTATTACATGAAAACCAGTATGTCATTTTAATTAGTTTCTTCACTAAAACTGACAGGTTGTCAACTACACAGCCACCAACAGTCGAGAAATTGATTTAAGACATACAAACATCCAGGGTTTGAAGCCGATAAGACGAGGCATTCTCCAGTTGTTGCAAGGAAACCAATATGTTAAATAAAATTGACAAATTCAAACTCTCATATCCCAAAAACAAGAATTTTCCGATGAGCAAAGTTACGCTATAAAGTGCGTAAGTCGATCAAGGTTGGGTTATATAAGGTTCGTCAGGAAACAGGATAAATGTTTCCTGACGCAGGTCTTAGTCAGATGATGACATGTAGCTGGAGCTTTCGGTCATCTGACCGAGGCCTTCTGCTGGCTCACCGGCCTACCCCTTTATAAATTATGGTCATAATTATAGCCACTTCTATAAGGTACGGTCGATCAGGTTAGGTTAGGTAAGGTTTGTCAGGAATCAGGACAAATGTTTCCTGACGCGGGTCTTAGTCAGATAATGACCCGCCTTTGGAGCTTTTGGTCATCTGACAGAGGCCTTCCGCTGGCTTAAAAATTATGGTCCTGTAGAACCATTTTTGTAATATCAGTCGATCATTATTATTGAAGATTCGCCGGTATTCTCCCTGCCCGGGCCTTTTCCAAGTGGTGGCCCGGCCTTGGCTCCCTGTCTAGGGAGTGTCTGAGACCTAAGTCTCCCATGGGAGGAGGCACAAGTACCCCGTCATCTTTGGGACCAACTGTCCCCAGGCCTAGCCACATTCCCCGACCTCACGGGGCTCGTAGGGAGAAGCTAGACCTCTCTGGTCTGCCATCCCCGCCCCAAGGGGGTTACTGGCAATGACAGTCTTGTGAGCTGCAAGCTCTGGCTCAGGGACCCACCCTACCCTAGAAGAGTTAGGCAAGTAAGTAAGTAAGTAAATTTATTCAGGTATACACAAATACAGTTACATAGAATTATCATACATAGCAGCATATGTGTAGAGAACCTGGGATAACCCAAAAAAGTCAGAGTGACTTATTTCCATTGGGGTCCTTTTACCTTATTATTATAATATAAAAGTTATAATATTTTCTTATTATTCTATAATGAAGATAACATCTTATTATCATACTAAAAAGACTATCTACTACACGAGGGTCATTAAGACTATCTACTACACGAGGGTCATTAAGACTATCTACTACACGAGGGTCATTAAGACTATCTACTACACGAGGGTCATTAAGACTATCTACTACACGAGGGTTATTAAGACTATCTACTACACGAGGGTTATTAAGACTATCTACTACACGAGGGTCATTAAGACTATCTACTACACGAGGGTTATTAAGACTATCTACTACACGAGGGTCATTAAGACTATCTACTACACGAGGGTCATTAAGACTATCTACTACACGAGGGTCATTAAGAATATCTACTACACGAGGGTCATTAAGACTATCTACTACACGAGGGTTATTAAGACTATCTACTACACGAGGGTCATTAAGACTATCTACTACACGAGGGTCATTAAGACTATCTACTACACGAGGGTCATTAAGAATATCTACTACACGAGGGTCATTAAGACTATCTACTACACGAGGGTCATTACTAGGAATAAGGTAAAATTTACACGTATGTTAGCTAAAAAATAGACGTGGTGTCGATCTCAAGTACATTGTTAAAAAAATGGTCTTTGTTTACATTTTTCTCGGCATTGAAATCCGCTAATCTATTACATTATATAAAAAAAAATCCACGCTATTTATTCCACCTGGAAAACTATTGGGGAAGTTGTTTATTTAGGCGATAATTGGCAAAATATGAATATCATTTATAATTTTTTTTTATTCAATGAGTTGTATTAGTACTCTACTATTACTACTACTGTTATTACTACTACCACTACTACTACATCTATTACTATTCTACTACTACTTCCACTACTACTACTAACAATAGTTTATTATATACCGCAAAATAAAAACACTAAGGCATCCAGTAAACATCGGTTCTAAGAAATTATACTACGGTTCCTGACAGCACTTCTAGATTACGCTGAATAAAAACTAATTTATACTTCATGTTACCGTTGAGTTACCGCATCAGTCATATTCATTTTCTGTCACATAATACAACAAAAAACGGTGACCTAGATATGGCAGGGTTGGCTTAGTAATCTTGTTATTCCGTTGCATTACGTGGGAAAATTTCGGAACAGGTTGTTGTTGTTCTAGATTCTCCGGCATAATCGCCCGGCCCGGGCCTTTTCCAAGAGGTGGCCCGGCCTTGGCTCCCTTTTCTTGGGAGTGCCTCAGACCCGACGAAGGGGTTGAAACATCGGACGTGTTTCCTTACACCGATTGTCTATGTTCACCCGTCAGTAAAATGGGTACATGGGTTGGTTGGTTATCATTTTGTCAAAGGCACTTGCCGATAAGACACTTGGCCTGTTGTGGCAGTGTGAGTGTGGCAGTGTGAGTGTGGCAGTGTGGGTGTGGTAGTGTTGGCGTGGTAGTGTGGGTGTGGCAGTGTGGGTGTGGTAGTGTGGGTGTGGTAGTGTGGGTGTGGCAGTGTGGGTGTGGCAGTGTGGGTGTGGCAGTGTGGGTGTTGGTCAACTGGTGTGGGTCGCATCCTGGGACAAAAACTGACCTAATTTGCCCGAAATGATCTGCATAACAAGGGGCTTTCTATATTGTAGTATGTCATAGATGTCGTCTAGGCCTATATACCTTGTACATGTACTTGTAGAAATAAAGATATTATAATGTCTACCATGGGAGGAGGTACAAGTACCTCCTCGTCTTCTGGGACTAGCTGTACCCAGGCCTAGCCCAATTCCTCGCCCCCACGGGGCTCTGAGGGAGAGGCTAAGCACCTTGGACTGCCACAAACCCCGCCCACCCTGGGCTCGAAGGGTGTGGCAGCTGCATAGCAGCAGACGATGTCAAGAGGTGCAAAGGCAGCAAACACAACAAGATCCTTTTCGAGCCACATCCCAGCTTCGGCCATGAAGCCCGAGCACTGGGGAAGCTCAAGAATGCCTCTTGCTGTGAGTGTTGCTGCTGCTACTTGTCCATTGCACTCTTCTGTCAGACCAGGTGGAAGTACTTAGTTGTTGGGTAGAAATTCTGCGTGCATGAAGTGTCTGGTAATAAAAAGTCGAATATTCCTGTATTTGAGTCAGTATTATATTGAACAATTTTACATATTTGTCTCACCGTTTGAAATCCATATGTAAACTTTTAGCTTTTCTAGTCTTTTACAAAACCAGCACACCTGGAGTATTGTGTGTGTGTACTCACCTATTTGTAGTTGCAGGGGTCGGTTCACAGCTCCTGGCCCCTCCTCTTCTCTGGTCGCTACTAAGTCCACTCTCTTCCCCTGCTCCATGAGCTTTATCGCACCTCTTCTTAAAGCTATGTATGGATCCTGCCTCCACTACATCACTCTTCAGATTTTTCCACTTCCTGGCAACTCTATGACTGAAGAAATACTTCTAACATCCCTGTGACTTATCTGAATTTTTATCTTCCAGCTGTGATCACTTGTTGCTGTGTCTCTTCTCTGGAACAATCTGTCCCTATTTACCTTATTAATTACTCTAGATACCTATCAGTTACACAACCCAGGGCAACATGGGTTTAGAGAAGGTTCTCCTGCCTTCACCAACTACTGCATCATTCTTACAAGGTCTTGGATGCTCTAGTCTAGAGGATAAACAAAATGCAGATGTAGTATACACAGACTTTGGGAAAGCCTTCGACAAGCGCAACCAAGGTGTAATAGCCCACTAAATACATGATAAAGGAATAATACGAAAAATTTGTAGGTGGATCTATAGCTTCATAACGAATAGAACAAATAGAGTAATAATAAACAGAGTAAAGTCTGAGGCAGCCACAGTGAAAAGCTCTGTTTCACAAGGCACAGTACTCGCCCCCATCCTGTTCCTCATCTTCATATATGACACAGACAGAGATGTAAGTCACAGCACCGTGTCTTCCTTTGTGGATGACACCCTTGTTTGTATGACAGTGTCCTCTATTGAAGACACTGCAAGACTCCAGGCGGACATCAACCAAATCTTTAAATGGGCCGCAGAAAACAATATGAAGTTCAATTAAGAGAAATTTCAATTACTCCGATAAGGAAAACTCAAAGAAATTAAGACTTCGAAGCATAAAACAAATCCCACCTACAAAATAGAGCGAAAAACTAATGTGAAGGACTTGGAAGTGATGAAGTTAGAAGATCTCACTTTCAAAGACAATGTATTTATCACATCGGCTTGAAAAATGATAGGATAGGTAATGAGAACCTCCAAAACTAGGGATGCCAAGCCCATGATGATTCTCTTCAAATCGCTTGTTCTCTCTAGGCTGGAATATTGCTGTACACTAACGGCGCCTTTCAAGGCAGGAGAAACTGCTGACTTGAAGAATGCACAGAGAACCTTCACAGCGCACATAAGTACGATAAAACACCTAAATTACTGGGAATGTTTGAAGTTCCTTGACTTGTATTCTGTGGAGTGCAGCCGAAAAAGATACATGGTGATGTACACTTGGGAAATCCTAGAGGGATTAGTACCAAATCTGCACACGAAAATCACTCCCTACGAAAGCAACAGACTCGGCAGGAGGTGCAACATTTCCCCATTGAAAAGCAGGGGTGCCATGTGTATGCTAAGAGACAACATAGTGTCAGGAGCCCAAGACTGTTCAACTGCCTCCCAGCATACATAAGGCGGATTACCAATAAACCCATGGCTGTCTTCCAGGTGATGGACAGGCACCTAAAGTCAGTACCTGACCACCCGGGCTGTGGTTTGTACATTAGTTTACGTGTGGCCAGCAGTAACGACCTGGTTAATCAGGCCCTGATGCACTGCGACACCTGGTCACAGACTGGGCCGCGGGGGCGTTAACCCCCGAAACCCTCTCCAAGTATACTCCAGGTATTTTATATGTTGTTATCATGTCCTTCCCCCCCCCATCCCTCTTGTTCTCCAGTGTTGTCAGGTTGAGTTCCCTTAACCTCTCCTCGTAGGACGTACCCTTTATCTCCGGGACTAGTCTTATTGCAAACCTTTGCACTTTCTCTAATTTCTTGACATGCCTGACCAGGTGTGGATTCCATACTGGTGCTGCATACTCCAATATGGGCCTGATGTACACAGAGTACATTGTCCTTACTTATATGTCGAAACACTATTCTTATGTTTGCCAGGTGCCCATAGGCTGCAGCAGTTATTTGATTGATATGCACCTCAGGAAATGTGCTCGGTATGATAATCGCCTCAAGATCCTTTTACTTAAGTGAGTTTTGCAGCCTTTGACCTCCTAGGCTGTACTCAGTCTGCGGTCTTCTTTGTCCTCCCCAAACTTCATGACTTTACACTTGGTGGAGTTAAACTCCTGGAGATTCGGAGGCTTACCCGATCCTCGTCCACTTGTATTCTCCTCATTAGCTTCACATCGTCTGCGAACAGGGACACCTTTGAATCTTTCCCTTCTGTCACATCATTCACATATACTATAAACAGCATGAGACCTAGGACTGAACCTTGTGGAACCCCACTCGACGCATTCTCCCACTCTGATGTCAAGTGGGTTTTCGATAACGTGGATGGGTAAAAATACTCACGTAGGCTGGTAGTACGTATAATGTATAACGAGAAGTATGGGAAGTGCCAACAGCCGACCTGCCTCTCTCTGCTCCCTATCTTCGACTGACCCACAAGTGCCTACAGGGTGAGGGGTGTTTGAAATCCTGCTATGGTCAGCAGCAACATGATAACAGTCAGTGATTCATGCAGACGGTTGGTAGTGAGTCATCTACTGGCACACTGGTTACTGGTAACTGGTTACTAGGAACTGGTACTACTACTGAGACTGACACCTCTTCACGTACCAACACCCTTTGTTTCCTCTCTGTTAGATATTCCCTGATCCATTGCAGTACTTTCCCTGCTGTTCTTGTTTACTCCTCTAACTTTTCAAACAGTCTCTTCTGTGATACTGTGATACTGTATCCAAAAGCCTTCTTACACTCCCATACCATCGTCTTTCTCTCTTGTCTTCTGTTACTTTATCATACAACTCCAGTAGGTTTGTAATGCAGAATTTTCCTTCCGTGAAGCCGTTCCTTTCTAGGCGTTCCACTAATCTCCTCTGATAATCTTCTCCATAACGTTACATACTATACATGTCAGCGACATAAGTCTGTAGTTTGGTGCTGTCTCTCTGTCTCCTTTCTTAATAATTGGGACTACATTTGCTGTCTTCCACACCTCAGGTAGTTGCCCTATTTCAATAGATTTATTGAAGATAATTGCTAGTGGCACACAGAGTGCATCTGATTCCTCTCACAGGATCCACAGAGAGATTTTATCTGGGTCCACCACCTTCTAGGTATCTAGTTCATCTAGCAGTTTCTTCACCTCCTCCTCGGTTGTGTGTAGTGTGTCAAGTACTTGCTGGTGCACCCTACTCCCTCAGTTTGCTGAAAGCCTCTCTCTTTCTCCACTGTGAATACCTCCATGAATCTTGAGTTGAGCTCCTCACATACTTCCTGGTCGCTTCCTGTGAGCTCCCCTCCTTCCTTCCTCAGCCTGATCACCTAGTTCTTGACTGTTACTTTCCTCCTGATGTGGCTGTAAAACAACTTTGGGCCAGATTTAGCTTTTGATGCTATGTCATTTTCGTATTGCCACTGGGCCTCTCTCCATATCCATGTATATTGATTTCCGGGTCTACCACTCAACTCCATTTTCCCGAGTCCTTTGCCTTCTATATTTTTTCCATGCTTTAGCACACCTGGCTTTGGCCTTTCAACACCTCCGGGTAAACCATGGGCTCACTCTAGTCTTCCTATTGTTTCTGTTGCCCCTTAACACGAACTTCTCCACCGCCTCCCTGAACTTTGTGTCCTTTTACTTTACATATTGTCGGTAATTCTACCAACTTTATTACAACTTTGCGGTCACGTGTTTCATCATTTCGTCTACTGTCTTCCCTTCTAGCTCTCTTACCCTTTGTTCCTCATGCAGGAATTGCTTCATACATGTTTAATCCCCTTTTTTAAAGTTTGGTTTCGTTATCATGTCTCCCCTGACCCTCCTATCTTCCAGTGTCGTCAGGCTGATTTCCTTCAACCTTTCTTAGTAGGACATTCTCCAGAGCTCCAGAACTAACCTTGTTGCAAACCTTTGCACTTTCTCTAATTTCTTGACGTGCTTGACCAGGTGTGGGTTCCAAACTGGTGCTGCATACTCTAGTATGGGCCTGACGTACACAGTGTACGGTGTTTTGAACGATTCCTTACTAAGGTATCGGAACGCTATTCTCAGGTTTGCCAGGCGCCCATATGCTGCAGCAGTTATCTGGCTGATGTGTGCTTCCGGAGACGTGCTCGGTGTTATGCCCACCCCAAGATCTTTCTCCTTAAGTGAGGTTTGCAGTCTTTGGCCACCTAGCCTATACTCTGTCTTTGGTGTTCTTTGCCCTTCCCCAATCTTCATGACTTTGCATTTGGCGGGGTTGAATTCGAGAAGCCAGTTGCTGGACCACGTGTTCAGGTTGTCCAGGTCTCTTTGTAGTTCTGCCTGATCCTCATATAATTTAATTCTCCTCATTAACTTCACATCATCTGCAAACAGGGACACTTCTGAGTCTATCCCTTCCCTTTTGTCATTCACTTATACCAAAAACAGCACCAGTCCTAGGACTGACCCCTGTGGAACCCCACTCGTCACAGGCGCCCACTGTGATACCTCATCACGTACCATGACTCGTTGTTGCCTCCCTGTCAGGTATTTTCTGATCCATTGCAGTGCTCTACCTGCTATACGCGCCTGATCCTCTAGCTTCTGCACTAATCTCTTGTGAGGAACTGTGTCGAAGGCAGTCTAGGAAAATGCAATCATCCCATCCCTCTCTCTCGTGTCTTAGTTCTGTTACTTTGTCTAAAAACTCCAGAAGGTTTGTGACAAAGGATTTGCCTTCCATGAATCAGTGCTGGGTGTCGTGTGTATGTGTGTGTGTGTGTGTGTGTGTGTGTGTGTGTGTGTGTGTGTGTGTGTGTGTGTGTGTGTGTGTGTGTGTGTGTGTGTGTGTGTGTGTGTGTGTGTGTGTGTGTGTGTATGTGTATGTGTGTGTGTGTGTGTGTGTGTTCGTGTGTGTGGAGCGGAGGAAAGGAGAGGGAGGAAGTGTGTGTTTGTTTCCATACTCACCTATGTGGTTGCAGGGGTCGATTCACAGCTCTCTTCGCCGGTCGCTACTAGGTTCACTCTATTACTGCCCCAAGTGCGTGTGTATATGTGTGTACTCGCCTATTTGTGGTTGCAGGGGTCAAGTCATAGCTTCTGACCCCCCCCTCTTCACTGATCGATATTAGGTCCTCTCCCTACTCCATGAACTTTATCAAACCTTGTCTTAAAACTATGTTTGGTCCCTGCTTCCACTACATCACTTTCCAGACTGTTCCACTTCCTGACAACTCTAAGACTGAAGAAATACTTCCTAACATCCCTTTGACTCATCTAAGTCTTCAACTTCCAGTTGTGACCCACTGTTTCTGTGTCCCATTTCTGGAACATCCTGTCTGTCCACCTTGTCAATTAGTCGCAGTATTTTGTATGTCGTTATCATGTCTCCCCTAACCCTCCTGTCCTCCAGTGTTGTCAGGCCGATTTCCCTTAACCTTTCTTCGTTGGACATTTCCTTTAGCTCTGGGACTAGTCTTGTTGCAAACTTTTTCATTTTCTCTAATTTCTTGACGTGCTTGACCGGTGTGAATTCGAAACTGATGCTGCATACTTCAGTATGGGCCTGACGTACCTGGTGTACAGAGTCTTGAACGATTCCTTACTGAGGTATCGGAATGCTATTCTCAGGTTTGCCAGGCGCCCATATGCTGCAGCAGTTATGTGGTTGATGTGTGCTTCCGGAGACGTGCTCGGTGTTATGCTCACCACAAGATCTTTCTCCTTGAGTGAGGATTGCAGTCTTTGCCACCTAGCCTATACTCTGTCTGTGGTCTTCTTTGCCCTTCCCCAATCTTCATGACTTTGCATTTGGTGGGGTTGAATTCGAGAAGCCAGTTGCTGGACCACGTGTTCAGCTTGTACAGGTCTCTTTGTAGTCCTTTCTGATCCTCATATGATTTAATTCTCCCCATTAACTTCACATCATCTGCAAACAGGGACACTTCTGAGTCTATCCCTTCCCTTATGTCATTCACATATACCAAAAGCAGCACAGGTCTTAGGACTGACCCCTGTGGAACCCCGCTCGTCACAGGCGCCCACTCTGACACCTCGTCACATACCACGACTCGTTGTTGCTTCCCTGTCAGATATTCTCCGATCCTTTGCAGTGCCTTTCCTTTTATGTGTGCCTGATCCTCTAGCTTTTGCATTAATATCTTGTGAGGAACTGTGTCGATGGCCTTCTTGCTGCCCAAGAAAATGCAATCTACCGACCCTCCTATCTCTCATGTTTTACTTCTGTTACCTTGTCATAACACTCCAGAAGGTTTGTGATATAGGATTTTCCTTCCCTGATTCCGTGCTGGTTGTCGTTTTTAAGTTTGTTCCATTCCAGGTGTTCCACCACTGTCGTCCTGATAATCTTCACCATGACTTTGCATACTATACATGTCAGTGACACTGGTCTGTAGTTTAGTGCTGTCTCCTTTCTTAAAAATGGGGACTACATTTTCCGTCTTCCATGTCTCAAGTAGTTGCCCAGTTTCAATGGATGTGTTGAAAATTGTTCTTAGTGGTACACACAGCGAGTCTGCTCCCTCTCTAAGGACCCATGGAGAGATGTTGTCCGGTCCCCCTGCCTTTGAGGAGTCAAGTTCACATAGCAGGTTCTTCACCTCCTCCTCGGTTGTGTGTATTTCATCCAGCACTTGTTGGCATATCCTTTGTGTTTGTGTATGTGTTAGTATCTCTTAAGAGCACACTTTAATAACTACTAAATGTGAACTCAGATTAAGTCTTAGTAAACAACTGTCAATGAATAAACAGAAAGATGGACGGGAGGCTCGAACCGTGATCCCGAGATTGACAGGTCCAGCGCTTTACTGCTTCAGACTGGACTGTAGGGAAGAGTTCATTTGGGTTACAGTTGGTGCCTCTGATGGAAGCATGTACAGAAGTACTGTTTCCGAATATTTCCTACTAAAAGCCCAGTAACTGAAGTGGTAGAGTGCTGGACCTGTCAATCTCGGGACCATGGTTCGAGCCTCCCGTCCATCTTTCTGGCTATTCACTAGTAGATGTGTTTTGGTCGCTGTGTTATCCAAGAGGGTGGCCCGGTGGCCTGGTGGCTAAAGCTCCCGCTTCACACACGGAGGGCCCGGGTTCGATTCCCGGCGGGTGGAAACATTTCGACACGTTTCCTTACACCTGTTGTCCTGTTCACCTAGCAGCAAATAGGTACCTGGGTGTTAGTCGACTGGTGTGGGTCGCATCCTGGGGGACAAGATTAAGGACCCCAATGGAAATAAGTTAGACAGTCCTCGATGACGCACTGACTTTCTTGGGTTATCCTGGGTGGCTAACCCTCCGGGGTTAAAAATCCGAACGAAATCTTATCTTATCTTATCTTAAGAGAGATAACATCTGTGTTACCTAATCCCAACCCACTGTACCTCAACGTAGACACAAGGCCAAGAAGCTTTGGTCCATACCCTCATCAAAATCTCTTGGAAGCTGCACCTAACATAGGATATCAGTCAAATAACACTTATTATTATTTTTTTTATTATCACACTGGCCTATTCCCACCAAGGCAGGGTGGCCCGAAAAAGAAAAGCTTTCACCATCATTCATTCCATCACTGTCTTGCCAGAAGGGTGTTTTACACTACAGTTTTTAAACTGCAACATTAACACCCCTCCTTCAGAGTGCAGGCACTGTACTTCCCATCTCCATCCTCACTTTCAAGGATCACAACAGTGCCACGATCGCACGTGCAAAGAAAATGATAGGATGGATAATGAGAACTTTCAAAACGAGAGATGCCAAGCCCATGATGATCCTTTTCAAATCACTTGTTCTCTCTAGGCTGGAATACTGCTGTACATTAACATCTCCATTCAAAGCAGGTGAAATCGCAGATCTAGAGAGTGTACAGAGATCCTTTACTGCACGTATAAGTTCTGTCAAGCACCTTAACTACTGGGAACGCTTGGAAGCACTTGACTTGTATTCGTTGGAACGCAAGAGGGAGAGATATATCATAATCTACACTTGGAAAATCTTGGAAGGAATGGTCCCAAATCTGCACACAGAAATCACTCCCTACGAAAGTAAAAGACTGGGCAGGTGATGCAAAATGCCCCCAATAAAAAGTAGGGGCGCCATTGGTACACTAAGGGAAAACACCATAAGTGTCCGGGGCCCAAAACTGTTTAACAGCCTCCCATCAAGCATTAGGGGAATTGCCAATAAACCCCTGGCTGCCTTCAAGAGAGAGCTGGACAGATACCTAAAGTCAGTGCCGGATCAGCCGGGCTGTGGCTCGTACGTTGGACTGCGTGCGGCCAGCAGTAACAGCCTAGTTGATCAGGCCCTGATCCATCGGGAGGCCTGGTCATGGACCGGGCCGCGGGGGCGTTGATCCCCGGAATAACCTCCAGGTAACCTCCAGGTAGGACTCAAGTCCGGCCTGCCGGTTTCCCTGAACCCCTTCATAAATGTTACTTTGCTCACACTCCAACAGCACGTCAAGTATTAAAAACTATTTGTCTCCATTCACTCCTATCAAACACGCTCACGCATGCCTGCTGGAAGTCCAAGCCCCTCGCACACAAAACCTCCTTTATCCCCTCCCTCCAACCTTTCCTAGGCCGACCCCTACCCCGCCTTCCTTCCACTACAGACTGATGCACTCTTGAAGTCAAATAACACTTTAAGAACAATAAGGGGCAGCAATAATGTTGAAGGAACAGTTACAGATGGAGAAGAGGGAATGTAAATGTATAAATTCAAGGATTATGTGGATTAAAATAAGGGTCGGATGCGAAAAGCGGGTTATACCTGGAGAAGTGAGGAGTGTAGAAGAGAGAAAGAGAGAGAGAGAGAGAGAGAGAGAGAGAGAGAGAGAGAGAGAGAGAGAGAGAGAGAGAGAGAGAGATAAATAGATAGATAGCTAGATAGATAGATAGATATATAAATAGATAGATAGAGAGAGAGAGATAGAGAGAGAGATAGAGAGAGATAGAAAGAAAGAAAGAAATAGAGAGAGAGAGAGAGAGAGAGAGAGAGAGAGAGAGAGAGAGAGAGAGAGAGAGAGAGAGAGAGAGAGAGAGAGAGAGAGAGAGAGAGAGAGAGAGAGAGAGAGAAAAAAGAGAGAGAGAGAGAGAGAGAGAGAGATTTTGGGGGATATTAAGTGAGTGGGAAGTTTTGAGAGTAGTTGTGGTAGACAGGGCCGGATTAAGAAGTCTCCGGGCCCTAGGCTATTCAGATTGGCGGAGCCCCTTTGAGTTACGGGTAAGCGAAGCGACACCTTCCAACTTGGGGGTGGGGGTGGGGGTGGGGGGAGGGTCCGTGTGAGCCTGTTTAAGGTCTAATTAAATACATTCTGGCTATGATGTTATTGAGGACCTTCTTAGTCATCAGTTCAATAAATTCATTGCATATAGTAGATGACATGTAAGATACAGTGCCTCTTCCTGCATTCCCAAGGCGTGACACATGATTTACTAAGAATGGATCGAATTGTGCTAACAGTTCTATGATCCCTAGGAAATTGCTATTGTACCCAAGGGTAACATAAATAACAAGAAAGCCAAGATGAGCCCTTGGTTTACCCAAAGGTGTAGACAGGCCAAAACCAAGTGTGCTAGAGAATAGAAGAAGTATAGAAGGCAAAGGACCCAGGGGAATAAGGAGAGCAGTTGTAGAGCCAGAAATGAATATGCACAGATGAGAAGGGAGGCCCAACAGCAATACGAAAATGACATGTGAAAAGCCAAATCTGACCCAAAGCTGTTGTACAGCCACATCAGGAGGAAAAAACAGTCAAAGATCAGGTAATCAGGCTGAAGAAGGAAGGAGGGGAGGTCCCAAAAAACGACCAAGAAGTATGTGAGGAGCTCAACATGAGATTCAAAGAAGTGCTCACAGAGGAGACAGAAGGGCCTCCAGAAAGGCAGAGAGGTGGGCTACACCATCAAGTGATGGACACAATACATTCAACCGAGGAAGAAGGGAAGAGGCTGCTAAGCGAGCTAGATACCTCAAAGGCGATGGGGCCGGATAACTTTTCTCCATGGGTCCTGAGAGAGGAAACAGAGGAGCGATGTGTACAACTAACAACAATCTTCAACACATCTATTGAAACAGGGCGACTACCTGAGGTATGGAAGACAGCAAATGTAGTCCCAATTTTTAAAAAAAGGAGACAGACACGAAGCATTAAACTACAGACCAATGCCACTAACATGTATAGTATGCAAATCATGGAGAAAATTATCAGAAGAGTGATGGAGCACCTAGAAAGAAATGAGCTTATCAGTGACAGCCAGCACGGTTTCAGGGATGGGAAATCCTGTGTCACAAACCTACTGGAGTTCTATGACAGGACGACGGCTGTAAGACAAGAGAGAGGGGGGTGGGTAGATTGCATTTTCTTGGACTGTAAGAAGGCATTTGACACAGTTCCACACAAGAGATTAGTGCGGAAACTGGAGGACCAGGCAGGAATAACAGGGAAGACACTACAATGGATCAGGGAATACCTGTCAGGAAGACAACAGCGAGTCATGGTACGTGGCGAGGTGTCAGAATGGGCGCCTGTAACGAGCGGAGTGCCACAGGGATCAGTCCTAGGACCGGTACTGTTTCTGGTATTTGTGAACGACATGACGGAAGGAATAGAATCCGAAGTGTCCCTGCTTGCAGATGATGTGAAGTTGATGAGAAGAATTAAACCGGACGAGGACCAGGCAGAACTACAGAGAGATACGGACAGACTGCAGGCCTGGTCCAGCAACTGGCTCCTTGAGTTCAATCCCCCCAAGTGCAAAGTCATGGAGATTGGGGAAGGGCAAAGAAGACCACAAACGGAGTACAGCCTAGATGGGCCATAGCCTACAAACTTCACTCAAAGAAAAGGATCTTGGTGTGTGTATAACACCGGGCACATCTCCTGAGGCGCACATCACCCAAATAACTGCTGCAGCATATGGGCACCTAGCAAACCTCAGAACAGCATTCCGACATCTTAATAAGGACTCATTCAGGACCCTGTACACTGTGTACCTTAGGTCCATATTGGAGTATGCAGCGCCAGTTTGGAACCCACACCTAGCCAAGCATGTAAGGAAACTAGAGAAAGTGCAAAGATTTGCAACAAGACTAGTCCCAGAGCTAAGAGGTATGTCCTACGAGAAGAGGTTAAGGGAAATCGACCTGACGACACTGGAAGACAGGAGAGATAGGGGGTATATGATAACGACATATAAAATACTGAGAGGTATGGACAAGGTGGACAGAGACAGAATGTTCCAGAGATGGGACACAGCAACAAGGGGTCACAGTTGGAAGTTGAAGACTCAGATGAATCACAGGGATGTTAGGAAGTATTTCTTCAGTCACAGCGTTGTCAAGAAGTGCAATAGCCTGGGTAGTGATGTAGTGGAGGCAGGATCTATACATATCTTTAAGAAGAGGTATGATAAAGTTCACGGAGCGGGAAGGGTGACTGAGTAGCGGCCAGTTGGAGAGGCGGACCCAGGAGCTGTGACTCGACCCCTGCAACCTCAACTAGGTGAATACAACTAGGTGAGTACAATCTTTATCGAGTTTATTGACACGGCAACTGTCGGAGGTGTGGAGGATAGGAAATTTAGTCCTAATTTTTAAGAAAGAGAAACTGGCAGTATTATTCTACAGAGGAGTGTCACTGACGTGCAAAGTTTACAAGATTATGAGGAAGATCAGGAGAAAAGTGGTGGAGCTGGGTCACCCAGGTTGACCGCAAGAATCTGTTTTATTAACTGTTGTGATGCTGTGGAGGAGGATAAGAAAGCCGGTGAGGCAGTCTGGGAAGATTTTGTCTTAGGTGAGGAAGGATACCAGCACCAGCTTCGAGACCTGAAAATCCATATTCAATATAATTTTAAAAGTTCACTATTTTATTGGATAATACACTATTTTATTGGATAATACACTATTTTATTGGATAATACACTATTTTATTGGATAATACACTATTTTATTGGATAATACACTATTTATTGGATAATCTTACAAAACGTATCATGGAATGGTGTTGTATTTATTTGTTGTGAGGTATATAATAACAGGTAGCTACTATTTATAATAAAATATTGATTTTAAACTTAAATTTCATAATAGAAAATGTGTTAATGTTAACATTAACACATTACTTTTCAATGTTAAGCCTACTTCCTAGGCTTAACATTGAGAAGTAATGAGCATCCGACATTGCAGAAGACAGATCGTGAGCGAGAGTGAGAGGGAGATGGGTGGTCCAGGTAGTGAAAGAGAGCAAGGTGGGTGGGAGGAGCTTGCTGACAGCCTGGGTATAAAAGCAACACAAACTCATCCTCCAGCATCATACTTTAGGTGACTCTAGTCTTCTCTTTCAAGTTCACTTTCTGCTGGTTAACAACAATGAAGGTTCTTCTGTTCATTGGTGAATATAACTTAACTTCCAGTATCGTACAGTTGCTGGTACACAGTACTCACAATTTGATGAATAAGACACATACATATGCAACACTTGCCTATCTTTATTGCCGAAATGTTTCACCTGTTTAATAATCTTCTTCAGGCGAATGTCTGATTTACCTGTATTCGCCTGAAGAATTTTTATAACCAAAAAGAAATGCTAAGCCCACTGGGGTCATGGTGCTATATGACCCTAGTGGGTTTAGCGCTTCTTTTCGATTATAATAATTCTTCAGGCGAATACAGGTAAATTAGACATTCGAGACAGTCGAAGAAGTAGGTTTGAGGTGTTCAGTCCCTCAGCCTTTGTAGGAGGTGGTCAGTCCCTCAAGCGTGACCACCTCCTACCAAGGCCAAGGGACAGGTAACCTCATAATTACTACTTCTATTATTTTCAAATGTTACATTCACCTACACTCGTTTCAAGAAGCCTGTTGCGCAGGCGAACTGTTTCAGTAATAAAGTTATCCAAGTGTTGCACATGCATCTTATTCATCAATGTAAAGTATAAAGATGATGTTTAGTATACTATGTTAATAAAGAATGAAGATATTACAATATTTCGCAAGAAAATTACCATCACAAACTGTTTCAACTAAGATTTACCTCTTCTACAGCTCTGTTGGGTATAACCACCGCTGACCAACGTCCTCCCTCAAGTTATGGAGCTCCAAATGGGGGTTTTGGTAATGGCTCTGGTGCCTCAAATGGAGCCCCAAGTAATGGTTACACAGCTCCAGGAAATAATGGCTTCGGAGCTTTTGCAAGTAATGGAAATGGGGCACCCTTTGGCAATGGGTTCGCAGGTGCACCAAGCAATGGATATGGAGCTCCCCCAAGTAATGGATATGGAGCTCCCCCAAGTAATGGATATGGAGCTCCCCCAAGTAATGGATATGGAGCTCCCCCAAGTAACAGGTATGGTCCCCCAACAGGTTCTTATGGACTAGATCCGGAGCTGCTTGCTCTGCAGGAGAACATCCCCGGAGGTGGCGTCCCCGGTGAAGACTACCCAGTCTTGTCTTCTCCACCAGACACTGGCTTCTCTTGTGATGACCAGGCAGTGGCTGGTTATTACGCTGACACCGCCCCTGATGCCAGCTGCCAGGTGTTCCACATTTGCCAGGACCGTGCCGTCAGACGCCAGAAGGACTCATTCCTGTGCCCCAATGGTACCATCTTCAATCAGCAGTACCTGGTGTGTGACTGGTGGTTCAACGTAGACTGTTCTCAGGCTGAGAACTTCTACTCTGTCAACGAACAAATCGGCGTCGTCCCCAGTGCTGGCTATGGTTATGGTCCTATTGCTAACAGTATTTTTAATGGAAACGGTAATGGAAATGGTAACAGGTATAATAATGGTAATAGGCCCAATGGCAATGGTAACAGGTATAATAATGGTAATAGGTCCAATGGCAATGGTAAGAGAAGAAATGGGAATGGAGCAAGTCGTTATGGCTCCAGTGGAAATGGTAGGAATGGCAATGGTGCCAATGGTTATAGAAGGAATGGGAATGGAGTCAGCAATGGGTATAGTGCTCCAGCTGCTCCCTCCACTGCCTATGGAACTCAGTTTTAAAATACCTTACTTAGCTTTTTGGTTTCTGCCACAATGAGTCTACTCAACAATGAACGAGGAGTCAATTTTGTGCTGTAAATATTTATATAGATAATTATTTTTCGGTACATATGTAACGTTTGTCTATATATTATATAATAAAAATTCATGTAAGTTGAATTCATAGATTTTTTACAAGTATCCCTTTTTAAATGCTAGATGACTGTATTTATGTGAAATATCTTATTATTATGTAAAAACATTGTATGAACCACGAGGTTTGCATATTTTCTAATAATTACTTCAAGTGCCAAAATGTCTTTGATTTTAGTGTCTAGGTAAAAGACGAAGTGTTATGGCTTTATCTTAAATATAACAAAGTATTGTATATATTAATAATAGAAATTTATGTGTAAACTGATAAAAAAATATTCGTAGTTTTCCGTATGCCATCCATCTCTTCTCATTAAATATATTGATTATCAATTAAATCTTTGCATCTGATAGTAGTCAAGTTTAGCAAATACTTACAAATATTTGATAAAAGGCAAGGAATTAGCCAGTACTTGCCACAAACTTAAGGGTGACACGGTCCATCCCATGAGCACTGTTGACATAACACATAAACGTGACAGCTACTGATAAAGACAAAAGCAATAACAGTCGGAAATTTCATTTAGACATCATTTTGAGCTGATGTGAGTTGAGTCGAGCCGAACTTAGCCAAGCCTAACCTAGAATAGGCAGACCAACTGTAGCATAACATATTCGTATCTAGAATAACTTATCCATACAGGTATTGCTAGCAGGCTTCTGTAAAGACTAGCAGTCAAAATTGACACTTGGTGACCCCTGGTATCACTACCACATCCAATTTGTTGAGGGTCTGACATCTCCTTATTGAAGCCATCGAAGCCGAGTCGGTAGAGTGGAGGATTTACAATTGCCTGTTTCTGGTTATTAGTCTGCATAACTCCCTGACCAAAAAAAAAAAAAAGGTTATAAACAAAAATAACTGGAAATTTTGAAGAAAATAAACAGTGGTCAATGTTTAAATAAACTCTTAGGAGACAAATACAAAAGGTAAGATGCTGTTTTAGAAGCAACTCATTTGTAGGACGGGAACTAGAGGACTTATCTTGAAGCTGAAATATTATTACTTGCCTCCCCCAGTGAGCTGTTTACTTCGATATCTAACAGAAATCCTCTACAACCGATACAGTAATGAGGGAAGTCTATGTACTTATAGGAGTACATGAATATATGCACCAGAGAACGTGAGGTGCCTCATCTGAGATGAAGGAACATACCAGCCTAGTAGTCCAGTGTACCTCCCTCAGTGTACTTCACAGACACATGATTCACTCACCTCACCTGTTCTCCTACCAGTGTAAATATATGTGTGTGTGTAATTTGTATATTCAGTATGACTTGACGGAAATCTTAACACATCTAATATTGCCCCATATAAAAGCTCTTTCTGCAGACGTGTCCTTTCTTCACTATTATCGGCAGTATGCTATTTGGGTACAATTTACATATGCTGGAAATAGGTGAAGTACTGTACTTCTCATGTGTCGAAGTGCTTAGGAATTTTTAGACGTTGGTAGTCAGTGAACTGCTTCATACTGTGCTAGAATCTACTCTTTTTATAGGGTGTATTTTGAAGGCTCTTTTGTAACTGATAGTGTGATTTTCCTTTTCATGTGGGTTTCATAGGTGTTCTTTTTATGACGTTTCTTGTTTTCAATGATTCGCGTTAGTAGATCTCTTCTTGTCCGACCTATATATTTTTGTTGATAGTCGTTGTAAGATTTGGTAAATTCTTGGAGTGACTGAGGATACTAAATTCTTTGTCTATGTCTTATTGTTGCTGAGTTTGTTTCAATAAAACGATCGACATTTATTTTATTCTGGAGCCAGCTTCATGGAGACCCAGAAGATCAACAAATACGGCGGCTGACACTGTTATAACTTCATCCCAATAGGTTGGGATACCCTCGGAGCGTGGGGCAAGTGTGCACTGAAGTTCATGAAAGAGGAGAGTAACAAACTCAATACTGAAACCAAGGATCCCAGAGAAACCTGCTTTGCAAGCTCCTGATGATGTGTTGATTGCAATACGAAAGACCTAGAGCTGTCATTAACTCCCCCTGTGGTTTTTTACATGTATGTATATATATGTCGTGCTGAATAGGTAAAACTTGCGATTTTGGCTGAAATAGCAACGCACTTCTTTCCGAATAAGGCAAGCTAAAATTTGTGTATGCAATAATTTCGCAAAAATCATTCTGTGCCTAACGAAAAAAATATTTCATTGTGTTTGTTTATTATTAAATTATTGTAAACTTATCTAAAATATATTTAGTTGGATTAGGCTAAATTAAATTACGCTTGTTATAATAAGGTTAGGTAAGTTATCTAATGTCCTTTTGGTACAAAATTATTAATTTTTACATTAACATATATGAAAAAATATATCTTTAAATATTATTGTAACCACAAACGAGTGGTACTGATCAATAACAACACTGCGCTAGCCAAGGATTCGAACCCATGTTGTATTGGCCCACCACTCTGTATGTCCTCGGACCAAGAATAACACACGTAGCTTGGCTGGGTGCTTGGTTCTTGTAGGATTGGGTGGTCCTGTGGGTTAAGGCGTCATGTGGTTCTCGCTCACAATGGCGGGCCAGTACAACATGGGTTTGAATCCTTGGCTAGCGCAGTGTTGTTATTGATCAATATCTTTAAATGTATAAGAGAAAATTTTAGAAAGGATTTAATTTTAAATGAGTTCTTGATAATTGACCAATTTTATCTATTCGGCACGACATATATATGTATATAAAATGTAAGGAGGTACCACCTCTAGAATTGGACTGGGACTTTCATCCTGAGAGAAGACAATAAACATACTTCTCCTAATACCCCCAATATTCTATGTCTTTTTTTTTTTAAGCAAAATACAATAACAAAAATACCATGGGAAGAACTACATGAATAACATCTCAGAGCATACATCTCGAATACTTCATCCAGCTCCCCGGCGGTGGACTGCGTGCGCAGAATGCTGCAGGCATTTTCCCTTCTGGATAGCAACAACACATGCTCCGAGAGTTTACGACGCTACTAGGACAAAGTTATAGCATGGTGGCAGCCCTCTGTATTTGTTGATCTTCTGAGTCTCCCTGAAACTGGCTGCCCCACCCACTCTGGCTTCAGAGTATGGCAAGTATGTGTCAGCCAACACAGTCTGATTACCATCTTTCCAGGGTAGCATGGTGACTCCATCTAGACACTTTTGGGTTTTGTCAGACGTCTGTACCTGAGGTTCCCTTTCTGCTGGGCAACTGGTTGTGGCGAGACTTCCCTTCTGGCATATAACAGACGACACCATGTAGTCCAAATTGATCAGCTGACGCCCTGCAGTAAATGCACCTATGTTCGGTAAGAATGGGGCGTGGCTAAGCGAAGAGCTACACCAATCCGAATGGCCTGCGGGTGTAGCCGAGTGCCCAATGAGGAATTAGGAACAGCTGAAAGGAAATTCCCTGAATGTGGTGCTCCTCACTGATAGGAGACGAGCTTTGTCCTTTTCTGTGTCGTTGTTGAGCAGTATGTTAAAGATTTTTTTCCACAATCGGTTCTGCCCAGTGGGACTGTTTGTGCTCTCTGGGTAGCCCTGGTCTGCTTGAAGAGTCTGCGTGGCTGCTTCGATGAACTTTGGGTCTTGAGCTCCTACAGCACCTCTCAAGTGTTCGGAGACAAACTTCACTAGTTCACTGGGAGCCATACACAAGAACAGAAATACAGGTAATGCCACCTGCGTTGCCTTGTGCACCCCTACAGCTCCCAGTCATACCGGAAGAGTTGTTTCATCCCACTGGTGGTCTTCCAGTGACAGATTCAGTGCCTTCCTAACGATAAATCTCCGGAATGCGTCGTATTCACTGAGTGTTGGGTTGTCCAAGGAGGGTGCACACCGGAAGAAGTAAGTTAGTTTTGGCAGAGTTAGACACCTCGTGAGCAGATACAGGGCGTCATGGACATCTGGATCACTTATTCTCTCCTCCATCCTGCTCAATTCATTCAGTCTGTCCTCGAAGACTGTGGCGACGGCCCGACGACCCAGCGGTGCTCCCAGTAAGATGCTCTTGGACGGGGTGGTAGAGGTTCGGGAAGGATTGTTCATGCCATTGTAATTATTTCTTGTTTTCTTTTGATGATTTCACACTTGGAGGGATTGAGAATGAGTCCTTAGGCTTCTCTCTTTGACTACACCAGTTGTAGGTCCTCTAGCAGGTATTCTTCCATACCTGCCAGAGTGCCATCATCCAAGTACCAGATACTGAGTTCTCTGCTCAGGCTGGAAGTTAGTTCTCTTACCGCCATGCAGAAGAAAAATGGAGCGAGTGGGTTACCCTGCTGAACCCTCTCTGATGAGGTGATTTCATGCTCGCCAAATAAAGAATTGAAGTTTTGTTGAAGCCAGCTGAAATAAAGGGAAAAAGACTTTGGAACTGCTCTCGAACTTAGGCCGCAGGAAAGTCGAACCTCCGAGCTTTGGGACAAAATACGCAGTTTTATACGCATCTTGCCAGACTGAGCAATATTTTGGCGCCCAGTCAGGCTAGGCGTTGGATCCAAGCAGCCAGGATCAGGCAGGTGATAACTTTTTTTATCTCATCTCGGATATGCATCGACCAACGAAAGATATTAGAATGCTTAGACTTCACAGAACACGTGAAATATTTACATTTATCTCAAGCCGGAGGAGACTCGCACCTATGAGCCTTGGGATAAATTATGTCTGGCTCGTCTTGCCAGGCTTAGTAAATGTTTTGTAACTGAGACCTGAAAATTCATTTTCATCATTAATTATTGTATAGAATATCATTTAATTGGATTATCATTCAAAAATTCTGTTTTTATTTGAATTGTAAGATATATAATGACACCACCTTGAGTGCATTATATTCTTTCTGCTACTTCAACTTTAATATTTTTTTTTTAATTTCACACATTATTTTTTTTTTCATTATGTACTTGGAAAATATCTTTAGGTACAGCCTGCGAGGTAATGCACACAGTAATATCCACTGTAGTGGCCTTCCAGGAGACAGATCGTGAGCAAGAGTGAGAGGGAGATGGGTGGGCCAGGTAGTGAAAGAGAGCAAGGTGGGTGGGAGGAGCTTGCTGACAGCCTGGGTATAAAAGCAACACAAACTCATCCTCCAGCATCACACTTCAGCACCTCCTGCCTCTTGCTGAACGAAGATCCTTATTACTACTCTTTGTAACTCAACTGTTTTGCTGGACGGCAACCATGAAGGTTCTCCTGTTTATTGGTAAATACAGCCTGACTTCCAGCGTAAAGATGATGTCTGATATATTCTGTTGTTAAAGGATGGTGATAATTTGATACTTTGCAAGAATATTATCACCTGAAAATGTTGTATCTAAGATTTATCTCTTCTTTAGCTCTGCTATTCATGTTGTATGATCCCTTTCGGGTTCAGCACTTAGTTTGATTATATTAATATTCTAGCTCTGCTGGGAGTAACCACCGCTGACCAACGCCCTCCTTCAAGTTACGGAGCCCCAAATGGAGGTTTCGGTAATGGGTTTGGTGCCTCAAATGGAGCCCCGAGTAATGGTTATACACCTCCAGGAAGCAATGGCTTCGGAGCTTCTCCAAATAATGGATATGGTGCCCCCTTTGGCAATGGATTTGGACCCTCTTCAGGCAATGGGTTCGCAGGTGCTCCAAGCAATGGATATGGAGCTCCCCCAAGTAACAGGTATGGTCCCCCAACAGGTTCTTATGGACTAGATCCGGAGCTGGTTGCTCTGCAGGAGAACATCCCCGGAGGTGGCGTCCCCGGTGAAGACTACCCAGTCTTGGCTTCTCCACCAGACACTGGCTTCTCTTGTGATGACCAGGCAGTGCCTGGTTATTACGCTGACACTGACCCTGAAGCCAGCTGCCAGGTATTCCACATTTGCCAGGACCGTGCCCTCAGACGTCAGAAGGACTCATTCCTGTGCCCCAACGGTACCATCTTCAACCAGCAGTACCTGGTGTGTGACTGGTGGTTCAACGTAGACTGTTCTCAGGCTGAGAACTTCTACTCCGTCAACGAACAGATTGGTGTCGTCCCCAGTGCAGGCTATGGTTATGGCCCCATTGCTAACAGTATTTTTAATGGAGTTGGTAATGGTTATAATAATGGTAATAGGGCAAATGGCAATGGCAACCGAAGAAATGGAAATGGCGCAAATCGTTATGGATCCAACGGAAATGGTAGGAACGGGAATGGTGCTAATGGCATTGGTAGGAATGGGAATGGAGTCAGCAACGGATATAGTGTTCCAGCTGCGCCATCCACTTCCTATGGAACTCAGTTTTAAAATGTTATAATTAAATTTTGCTTTTTGGCACTTGACTGTCTCTGATTCTACTCAATAATGAATGAGGAGTTATCTTCATTCTTTTGTAAATATATATATGAATGGACGCAAATTAAGGTGTAATAAACAAGTGTAACTGTATAAACAGAAGGGTGGACTACGGGCTCGTAGGTCTACTGTTAAAGCTCCTGGGCTGAGGGAAGGAGTTCGGTTGAGCTACAGTTGATGTCATTGGAATATAATATAATAAACATTAGTTCCGGATCCATCCTATTAGAAGCCCGGGTTAGCCTAGACGGTGGAGCGTTGGACTGTCAGTTCACGGTCTGCGGTTCGAGACCCTCGTCCTCTCTTTAGTTTATTCAAAGCCACGAATGACTATTTTTCACTGCTTACGTAATGTTAATCTATTTATGCATAATAAACATTGCTGACTGCTGATTTCATACATTTTCCTTGCATCCTTTTCAAAACATTCGTTGATTATGAAATAAGTAAGAATTATTAGATTTGTATCTAATAACTTGGAATATATATCACGAGGTTTTTATCTTTCTGAGAATTTAAATTAATAAAATCCTTGCAAATCAAAATGTCTATGATGTTATTTTAAGTAGATTTCGTTATAGATTATTCTCAAATATAACATATTTATATCTCATGATAAATTTACCGGTTGTCTTACTTGGTGTATATATATATATATATATATATATATATATATATATATATATATATATATATATATATATATATCTTCCTTCACGCACCGGCCGTTGAAAGGATGCGACTGACACCAGTCGACTAACACCCAGGTACCCATTTTATACTTATGGGTGAACACAGACAACCGGTGAAAGGAAACACGTCCAATGTTTCCACCCCTTCGCCGGGAATAGAACCCGGACCCTTACCACGTTAAGCGAGAGCTTTTACCACCAGGCCACTCCCACAATACCACCACTCCTCAACTCACCACTCTCTCTTCTGAGAAATTCACTGTAAACTTGCAAAACTTCCTCTGTGACGATTTGACATAGCAAAATAGCAAGAATATCCTCGCTATGTGGCTATTGTTCCAGTGGCTAGTGCAGTGTTTGTGGGTATACTACAAGAGACAAAAGTGACCTGGTGGCTAAAACTCTTGCTTCACACGGTGAGGGTCGGGGTTCCATTCCCGGCAAAGGAGTTGAATCATTGGGCGTAGCTGCAGCCAATAGCATACTTTTCAGCCAAGTTCCAGCCACATCAGAGAGCTTACTCTACCATTGAAAAAGAACCCCTCGCGCTGGTACTGGCTTTGGAGCATTTCGATGTTTATGTGGGCCAGACATCGCAGGTGGTCACAGTCTACAGTGATCACAACCCGTTAGTCTATCTCCAAGCCATGAAGAATTGTAATATGGGTAGCCTGTCCGAGAGCTGGAGCTGGACTTAGAGAAACGGTTGAGCTTAGGGTGAAGCTTGTAGCAGGAACATTGTGTAGCTTGCTGTCTCGCTTCGCTTTACAAATTTTGCGTGTCAGTTGCTTATGATCAGCCTTGCTATTGTGTGATCGTTCAACAGCTCGCTACTAGCTTGTTCAGTGTGCTCGCTTCGCTACGGTCAATCTTGTGTGCAGTCGGCTTTGCTTGTATGCGTATTCTGCAATCGTACTGTGCATAGCTAAGCGTGTTCTGCAAATTAACGTGTTACGTTGGGGTATTCGTACTGTGCATAGCGAATAACTTATGCCACCTAGACGAGTCAGACGCCTGGTGTCGGCATATACTTTGCATAACCTACCTAAATTGTCCCTACAGCGTTGTTGGCAAATTGCTCGTTCCATTGGCATTCCCTATAAACGCACTCTCACAGCTGCGCAACTGCGTTCACTTATTGCTGACAAACTTATTGAAGAAGAGATGGCACATCAAACTCCTCCCTCTACGGGAGCTGGGGCAAAAACTCTTATGTTCTCCCATGAGGAAGATGATACACCTACGGAGCAAAATGGTCAGTATAGTGCAGCTGGGTTGTCTCGAGGTGAATCAGCGTCGTTGGCACTTGAGCTGGCAAAAATCACGCTGGAGCAAACTAGGGAACAGAGAGCATTCGCAAGGGAAGAATTTGATAGGGAAAGAGAAAGGAGGCAGTTTTCGCATTCTGTAAACGATTTCAGTTTACAAAAAGCAGTACAGCTTGTTCCCCGCTTCAATGAGGCCGAACCAGAGCAATTTTTCGAAAGCTTCGAAAATCAGGCTCGAGCCTTGAGGTGGCCGGAACAGCACTGGGCAGCGTTGGTTCATACAGCATTATTGGGTAAGGCACAGGAATTTACGTCGGTATTAACTGACGCTGAATTCTCTGATTATCAAGTAGTGAAGACCACAGTGTTGGGAGCATATACATGTATCCCAGCTAAATATCGTAAGACCTTCAAATTGAACAGGCGGCAGCTTGGTCAATCCCTGGTGGACTTTGTGAGTCAGCAAACCAAAGCTTTTACCAGCTGGTATAAAGCGAGTGGTGTCTCTAACTTTGAGGAGCTGGTGCAGCTTATTCTGATTGATAACCTGCTGGAGTCTGTGGGACCAGAGGTTCGTGTCTTTCTGCAGGATCGTGACTTAACCACTGCATTGGAGGCGGCCAGGTTGGCTGATACCTTCGAAACGAACCGCTCCTTGTCCGAGCGGTCCCGTCTCTCTTTTCAACAGTCTGGCGTGAGCAGAGATCGACAACATTGGAGAATGAAGTGCCAGCCGGAGGGAGAGCGTCTACGTCATCCAACCAAGTCACCTGGTGAGCCACGCTTCTCAACATATGGTCTCCCTGCGGAGAGGCAAACTACTTATGGAGCATCTCGACAACAATATCCAGAGAGGCACCAGCCAGAACGACACCACTTGCAACGTCATCAGGGAGTAAAGGGCAAGCCTGTCGTCTGCTTCAGGTGCAATAAAGTAGGTCACATCAGTTCCAACTGCCCCCAAAAACCTCAACCCATTGGGAAAATCTCTAATATCCCTAGTAACATGTCCCCTAGAGAAGTAGAAAAAGGTATGGCCCCTTATTATTGCGAAAGTCTTATTTCCCTTCAGGAAAACTCAGAACCAACTAAAGTAAATACCTTTAGAGATACTGGAGCATATTGCTCAATTGTCAGAGAAGGAATATTACCCCTTTCAGAGAATACTTCTTTGAATTCCTCAGTTTTATTGGAAGCATTTGGAGGAACTATTTATTCTGTTCCTTTGCATAAAATTTATGTACAGTGCAAATATTACACTGGGTACTTGACTGTAGGTGTCTCAAAAGGATTTCCCATGAAAAATGCCATGTTATTACTGGGTAATAACATTACTACTGTTAGTTCGTGTCCTGAACCTATAATGATTAATGCTTCTCCAGTGTTGGCCATAACTCGGGCAACATCCCAAGGGTTGTCTGGAGAGAATGTTGACCTATCCTTGGACGACTCCGATCTCGGAATAGCCACGTTGTTTTATGAGACACACCGGCCGGAGTCTCGTAAATCAAGTGAACAGACCCCGATCAAGCCTTCCTATTCCCAGGTTGCAGGATTGCCAGATGTCTTTGTTTCCATGCCCGAGGGACTGTCCTTCCAGGAGGAACAACGAAAGGACCCTTCTTTAAAATTCGCTTTTCAGACAGCCATGGGTAAATCCTCTTTGGGTCATCCAGTCAAGTATGAAGTTAAAAATGATTATTTGGTCTGCACTGAGACTGGTAAGGAGATAGAGGGCCGGCAATTATACGACAGGTTAGTGGTTCCAACCAAGTATAGACCTCAGATATTAAATATAGCTCATAATACGTCATTAGGAGGTCACTTAGGAATTACAAAAACCTTGTATAGAATCACAAAAGAATTTTATTGGCCAAAATTAAAGAATATCCAGTTCCTCATGATAGGAAATCTCTTCAACGTTTCCTAGGCATGATCGGATTTTACAGAAGATTCTGTAAGAATTTCTCAGATATTGTAGCCCCTCTTACCTCTCTTACCA
The DNA here is from genome assembly GCF_038502225.1 of Cherax quadricarinatus. Taxonomy (NCBI): domain Eukaryota; kingdom Metazoa; phylum Arthropoda; class Malacostraca; order Decapoda; family Parastacidae; genus Cherax; species Cherax quadricarinatus. Next base: position 106,040 of record NW_027195711.1, read on the forward strand.
GTCATAAAGTTCCCTTTATTTGGACTTCAGATTGTAACACTGCTTTTAATAAAGCAAAAAGATTATTGTGCTCTGCACCCATTCTCCTGTCTCCAGACTTCTCCAAACCTTTTTTATTACAGGTTGATGCTTGTGAGTCTGGGGTTGGGGCGGTACTATTACAAATCGGGAACAAGGAGCTGCAGCCAATAGCATACTTTTCAGCCAAGTTCCAGCCACATCAGAGAGCTTACTCTACCATTGAAAAAGAAGCCCTCGCGCTGGTACTGGCTTTGGAGCATTTCGATGTTTATGTGGGCCAGACATCGCAGGTGGTCACAGTCTACAGTGATCACAACCCGTTAGTCTATCTCCAAGCCATGAAGAATTGTAATAGGCGCGTTTCTTTACACCGGTTGTTTATGTTTACCCATCAGTAAATTGGGTACCTGGGTGTTAGTCGACTGGTGTGGGTCGCATCCTGGGACAAAACTGCAGCGGCAACAGGAACCTTGTCCTCTATTTTTACTTCTACCTGAGGTTCCCAGCAGCCCAGTGATGACCTAATCAAGACCCGCATAACCCTAACATGTGTGGATACCCAGAATGATATAAAGCAACTGCAGAAATCACCCAAAAGTTCACAAATTTACCAACTAATAGGACTCGTTCTAGCAACTCCTACCCCGCTGCCACTGAAGTGATACTCCACAACATTCACCCAACACCCATCGCCTACTATTCACCTGAAGCCACAGCCAATGGACAAGGGTCAGAACAATAAAAGATGATCCAGTAACCAGCTAAGGACTCCTAACATCAAAGGTGAGAGCAGTAATAACACGAGGAAAACTTGTAGTACTGCCAGCCAGGACACAACCCTCATCACCCACCGACACCACCACAACACACGACAGACAACAAACATGGCCGCCGCTACAGTCCAAGATAACTCCTTCCCAGTATTTGATGTCAAGAAGATCACCGACCCAGAAATAGCTAAACTCCTTATGATTCAGAACCAAACGATCACCAAACTAACTCAAGAAATGCAGGAACTAAAGGCTAGCAATGCAGATTACCTCAACAAGATCACTGCTCTAGAACATAAACTAGACACTCTAGAACAACAAAGCAACACCCACACCCGGTCCCTAGACACCATCAACACTCTAAAAGACCAAGTCACCCTATTTACTACCAACATTACAGAGGAAAGATCAAGAGTGGACCAACAACTTGCCAATGTCATAACCAACTTCCAAGACCATAATGACCAACAGCAGCTAACTGACGCTGTTGTAGTTAACAGCAAACATCTCCCAGCCACAGTCACCCAAGAGACCTGCATGGAGACCACCCTACAGCTTATCAAGGACCACCTTCGCCTTAACATACGTAGTGATGACTTAAAGGATTGCAAACTGATGGGCTATCAAGCAGGTAAAAAAACAGTGCTGTTAAAATTCCAATCTAGCTTACAAAGAAACAACCTACTAAAAACATCTATTTCTATGAAAACTGATGTTTACGTCAATGAGTGCCTTACCAAAACGAGACAAAACCTTCTTTATCGGCTAAGAAAATTGCACTATGCCCAAAAAATCCACCAGTGCTTTGTGAGGGATGGAAAAATAGCAGTTAGGAAACAGCCCACTGGGAAGAGATACTTCATCTCCACAGAACATGACCTTAAAACATTCCTAAGTGAGGCTGGACTAACAGAATCAGAGTAAAGTGCAGATAATACCCATAGTCCACCCTTAGTGTTATATTGTCATAAATTTGTGCCCCCCTAAAATTCTAATACTCCAACTACTTTTAATTGTCATTGTTGTATTCATCGACCATTCTACCTCATAGTCTTAATTGTATTTAATATCTACAGAATCTGTCTCCTTTTTTACAATTTACCACTTCACCGTTCCATCTTATTTTTTTATAAACTAACCATAACTTGTCTTCAATAATTCTACCTCACTTTAAAAAATACTCAATTGCCCAATTTTATTCTAAATCCCTATTATTGCCCAATTTTACTTTAAACTATATCGATCAAACTTATTGTAAACTTCTTTTATTGACCATTTTTATTCCATACTTTTTTAACCTAGTATTTTCAACTACAACTTTTATATTATCCTGTCTACCATCTTACTAGCATATTATAACCAAGTCATTGACATTTTTATTTTTATCATTTTTTTATTATTATTTTGCTACCTTAATTTGTGTATTTTATCCTGTCAATTTAAATCTAATTATACTCTAATTCTTGTAAACAACTTATATAAGACCTTAGTGCAATTACAATTGAGAGTCTTGTTCCTTTATTATATTATTAGATTAATCACAGTTTTACTCTAGCTCATTCTAGCTCAATTATAGTCAATACCAAATTCACTATACTAGACCATAGTGCAATTACTAGTGAGAGACTAGTGCTATTTTTAATTTGTACTTTTATATTATTAGATTAAACCTATTGTACTTTAGCTCACTCTAGCTCAAAACATAGACTCCACAAAAGTCAGTATTAGACCTTAGTGCAATTACAAATGAGAGTCTTGTTCTATTTTTAATTTGTATTTTTATATTACTAGTTTATACCTAGTTGTACTTTAGTTCATTCCAGCACAACACATAGACAACATCAACTTCATTATGTGTAGTAGTGACTATATCCTACATGACCAAAATACTCTAGCTATATACTTGTCCAAACTTCCTACCACTACAGATATCAGTAGTAGAACTCAACACACAACTCAGGATATAAATAACCATAATTCTAAACCTAGAAGATGATTGATCACGTTGACCCTGATCTAAACCTCCATAATCTGACACCCAATCAAAACCTATTGGAAAGTAACTGCCTTTATTACACAGCATCACAAGCCATCACTATCCTAAACAATGCTAAAAGTCTATCAGTACTTAACTACAACATCAGGTCCTTAAGCAAACACTATGATGACCTCCTAGCACTCCTTGAATCACTAAAGACACCCTTCTCCTGCATTATTCTTACTGAGACCTGGCTTAAGCAGGACACAATAGATATCTACCCTCTACCAGGATACACAGCAATTCACAACTGCAGAACAAACCAAGTTGGGGGTGGTATTGCAATCTATTACTCTAACCAATTATCTTGTCTTAGCACCACTTGCTTTAGTGATGAATATGGGGAATACATTTTTGCTAATTTTACTGTAAAAAACCTTAAGACGCCTATAACAATCGGTTCCATTTACCGGATACCTCACACAAACATCCCAAATTTCAGTGAGAAATTAAAGTCACTACTAACAAACAGACAAATGAATAAGCACCACCTTCTCTTAGCTGGAGACTTCAACATCAACCTTGGCTTACTAGATGATCAGACTGTAACTGATTTCATCAACAATATGAACAACACACTTCTCATACCAACAATAACTAAACCAACCAGGCTCACTGAGACAAGTGGAACCATAATAGACCACATATGGACCAATATACTAGCCCCCCTTAAATCAGGGATAATCAGAGATAGCACTACAGACCACTACCATACCTTCCTCCTGACAAACATTAGTAAACCACCACTTGAATACAACAAAGTCTCATTTAGACTCCATGACGAGGCTTCAGTAAGGAAGTTCACAGCTGACTTAGAGACTGTTGATTGGCCTACAGAATTCTCCAAGGCCAATGGTATTGATGACTGGACAGACATTTTTCTTAACAAATTACTTAGACTATACAACAAACATTGTCCTATAAAAACAAAACAGATCACAAACAAACGGCTTGGTTGCCCATGGCTAACCAGCACCATTCTGAAATCCATTGACAAGAAACACCAATATGAAAAGCAATATAGACAGGGCTTAATACACAAAGATACTCTTAAACACTATTCATCAGCTCTCACCAAAGTGATAAAAAAAGCCAAACAACTATACTACTCCAGTAGATTCACAGACACTAGAGGAGATATAAAAAAGACCTGGAAAACACTCTCTCAGATTCTAGGGACCCACAAACTGAGAAAAACCAAGAATATTGTCCTAACTAAACCTAATGAAACACCACTACATCCCACTGACACAGCTAACAAGATAAACGACTTCTTCTCAAACATAGGATCTAATCTCGCCAGTAAAATCCCACATACCAATGCCCATGCCGGGGACTACCTAGATGGAAATTTCCCTAATTCCTTCTATCTTGCACCAACTGAGCCCACGGAAGTCATTGAGATCATAAAGTCACTTAAAAATAACTCGGGGAATCTGTCTCATTTCCCACTATTACTGTACAAGCGAGCGGCCCATGTCCTTTCGCATGCTATTTCATTACTTTTTAACAAGTCAATAGAGACTAGCACCTTCCCGAAACTACTCAAGATGGCAAGGGTTACACCAATACATAAAGGTGGTGACCCTACGGACTTAAACAACTATAGGCCAATATCTAACTTACCATTGCTATCCAAAATCTTTGAGAAACTCGTGCACAGGAGACTGTATTCATTTACAACGGCTCAAAACATACTCAACCCCTGCCAGTTTGGATTCAGGAAAAATAAAAGCACTAATGATGCAATCATAAAAATGCTAGATCTGCTTTATACAGCATTGGAAAATAAGGAATATCCACTAGGAATTTTTATTGACCTAATAAAAGCTTTTGTCACAGTAGACCACGACATCCTACTCCACAAACTTGATCACTACGGTATAAGAGGCCATGCGCTTGCTTATTTCAAATCTTACATTACTAATAGGTATCAGTACGTCACCATTAAAGACACAGCATCAGCAACACGGCTACTTGATACTGGAGTTCCGCAGGGAAGTGTCCTTGGTCCCCTGCTCTTCCTCATATATATCAATAACCTTCCAAACGTATCCCAACACCTGAAACCCATTCTCTTTGCTGATGACACGACTTATGTCATCTCTCACCCTAATCTTGCCACCCTCAACACCATTGTGAATGAGGAGCTGATTAAAATATCGACTTGGATGACAGCCAATAAACTTAAGCTTAACACTGACAAAACCTACTATATTATGTTTGGTAGCAGAGCAGGAGATGCACAAATTAACATTAAGATTGACAACACTCTAATTACCAGAAATAATGGGGGAAAATTCCTAGGCTTATACCTTGACAACAACCTGAATTTCAGCACCCATATCCAGCATATAGCCAAAAAAGTATCCAAAACGGTTGGGATCCTCTCCAAGATACGATACTACGTGCCGCAAAATGCCCTTCTCACACTGTACCACTCACTTATTTATCCATACCTCACCTATGCTATTTGTGCTTGGGGATCAACTGCAGCAACACACCTAAAGCCAATAATAACCCAACAAAAAGCTGCAGTAAGAATAATCACTAAATCCCATCCCTGGCAACACACCCCCCCACTCTTCATAGATCTATACTTACTCCCAGTTCAGTACATCCACACTTACTACTGTGCAATCTACATCTACAGGGCCTTAAACTCTAATATCAACCTTGACCTAAAACGCTTTCTTGATAGTTGTGACAGAACCCACAGGCATAACACCAGACACAAACATCTCTACGACATTCCCCGTGTCCGACTAAACCTTTACAAAAATTCAATGTATGTCAAAGGCCCTAAAATCTGGAATACCCTACCTGAGAACTCTAGAACTGCAGACACATTCATCACCTTCAAAACTACTATTAGAAAACATCTTATCTCGCTGATACACCCCGTCAACTAACAACACGAATACCACCTGGTAGTTCACACTTACACTCACTCACTCATTTGACCATAAACAGAAATATTAATCTCAGTCTTAAAATAATGAATCCTGTGATACTCCAATACTGAAACTATATACTGTGCCAAAACAAAAGCATTCATATTGCTAAACTCACAAACTAGTATTTAGTCACTTAGCCATAATACCATCTTACCTCATAATTTGTAATATTTTACAATTAAGAATAAAACTAAGTATGCCCGAAATGCCTAGCCATGCTAAGCGTTCTAGTGGTACACTCTGTAATCACAATTTTACTACATGTAAACCAAACAATAACCAAATTTCTGTAAACTCAGCATTGTAATCCTTATAGAGAATAAACTTTGAATTGAATTGAATTGAATAATTTGCCCGATATGCTCTGCATAACAAGCGACTTTCTATATTGCAGTATGTCATTAATATCAGCTAGGTCTGTATACCTTGTACTTGTATTTGTAGAAGTAAAGATACTGTTATTATTTTTTATTTATTATCACACTGGCCGACTCCCACCAAGGCAGGGTGGCCCGAAAAAGAAAAACTTCACCATGTTATTTCACTGTTATTATTATTTTTATTAATATAATTATTATTTATAAATGTAAGGAGCCTACTTCCTCCAATTACTGTCACACAGATTGCATTCCAGAAGAAGAAGAATTTTGTTGTAGCCAGGTAGAACAGCTCAAGAGATTAAAAGATATCCAAAATCTCGTGATATATATGGAAACGAGCCAGGAGCTACAAAAGGAAGGTTCAGAGGTACCTCAAGGACTCCTCTCCAATAATCAAGACTGCCGTTATTCTCTGTGTTGTAAAGATGAGCTAAGATAATCCATCACAGGGAAGCACTTCATGAGCTCCTCAAATCATTAGATATCCTTCAAGCTATTGCAGAAGACCAGAGCAAATGACATAAGCTGCTCAGCTGATGGTGACACTTTTGACAAGGACTGGAAGTCCCACACTGAGGTCACTTCAGAAGTAAATAACTGGTGGAATTCTGTCACCGCTAAGGCTGCTCATATAGTCAGAGCTCAAAACACTACACTTGGAAATTCTAACACAGTTCCTTTGACCACCACAGAAAGAACAGATCCTCTTCCCAGCAACAAAATAAGCTTAGGATCAATACTGACATCACTGCTTCATCACCTGCCAGCACACCAGAGAGCGCACATACCATCACTGACACATCACCTGTCAGCACACCTGCCAACACTACTCCAACGTTTGGCACCAGTGCTTCATCTACCAATACTGAGTCAGGATTTTCTCCACCAGAGATTGTTGCAGTTAATAATCAGGGAACCAACATTGCACCTGAACAAGTGCTGCGCCAAAATAAGTTCTGGGGAGTGGCAGAGGACGTGGAAGAGGAAGAGAACAGCTACAACCGTCTCACCTTGCATCAATACAGTCCTAGAAAAATACTCATCAGATACACAATCATTATTCTCACCAGCGGCAGAATCTACAGGTAAATCAGCTGCTTAATCAAAAGAGGAACAAAAGAGGTGCAACAAATAGGAGACCATCCACTCAGGCACCTAGGCAGTACTCTCGCTGTCACCGGAAGGGGCACACCAATAACAACTGCCTGCGAGATACCAGGTGCAATTACTACCACAAGAGGGGACATCATGAGGACCAGTATCGGAAGAAAAAGGAACTTGACAGACAAGATTACCTGTTTAGAGATCAATTCTCGGAACAAACCAGCAGGATCTCTGAACTGGTGAACACACTCACACGTCACCCACCCAGCTACTCCTAAATCAGTCCGGCATGTTGTTTTGTGCCTTATACATGACCACAGACTTATATCCCAGCAGCTGCCCCGGTGTTCTACCTGTCTCATGGGGAGACGCCTTACACACCTTACACACCCACCACCTCAAGCTGAACACAGTCATGAGGAGTCAGTCTATCAGTATCTTGTCGGCCAACATTAGAGGATTCATTACCATTACGCACAGTTTCGTGAACACTCGATTTCCCGACATGAAAGCTGTTGTTGAAATAATTCTGGACGAGAGTTCTCTGGAAAATTTGCCAAGAATTGCTGGCTACACCTCCTGGATGAGAAGAGACAGGTACGGGCAAAGAGGAAATACTGCTGTGTGCTTCTCTAAAATTGTTGCCGTCCCTACTCATCTAGAAATGATCTTCAAGCTATGCATAAATACTAATACCTCTGTACTAGCATGCGCAATGTACAGACCTCACTGGCAACATGCAGACCCCATAAACTTCTTGATGGAAAATGTGGACTCCCTTCTTCTCCAACACATGTCAAAATATTATAATAGTTGGTGACCTCAACCAACATCTTATACAGAGGGACTTTGATGACCTTCTTGCAGTGTTTGACATGAGAAGCTTTGGTGGTGGGTGACCTGAGCAAAGTACATGAGTATATAGAGAGAGCATAGTGACGTGAAGAGTCATGGCGTTCCTACGGTGAAGGTGACATTGATCAAACTGGGGAGGGTTAATTAGGCGGGTTTTATATCTTAGAGACAAACCTGTCATTCGATCTTCTTCACGAGTGCACAGTTATCACGCTTTGTGTTCACAGTTCCAGAGCACAGTAATCAGGTGACGTGTTCACAGTTCCGTAGTAGAGTTAGCAGAGCCTGTGTCTCTTGGTCCATAACACAGTAGGTTTCGTGTCCCTTGGTCCATAACAAAGTAGGTCTCGTGTCCCTTGGTCCATAACACAGTAGGTCTCATGTCCCTTGGTCCATAACACAGTAGGCCTCGTGTCCCTTGGTCCATAACACAGTAGGTCTCGTGTCCCTTGGTCCATAACACAAAAGGTCTTGTGTCCCTTGGACCATAACACAGTAGGTCTAGTGTCCTTGGTCCATAACATAGTAGGACTCGTGTCCCTTGGTCCATAACACAGCAGGTCTCGTGTTCCTTCGTCCATAACACAGTAGGTCTCGTGTCCCTTGATCTATAACACAGTAGGTCTCGTGTCCCTTGATCCATAACACAGTAGGTCTTGTGTCCCTTGGTCCATAACATAGTAGGTCTCGTGTCCCTTGGTCCATAACACAGTAGGTCTTGTGTACCTTGATCTATAACACAGCAGGTCTTGTGTCCCTTGGTCCATACCACAGTAGGTTTTGTGTCCCTTGGTCCATAACACAACAGATCTTGTAACCCTTGGTCCATAACACAGCAGGTTTCGTGTCCCTTGGTTCACAACACAGTAGCTCTTGTGTCCCTTGATCCATGATCCATAACACAGCAGGTCTTATTTCCCTTGATCCATAACACAGTAGGTCTCGTGTCCCTTGATCCATAACATAACAGGTCTCGTGTCCTTTGGTCCATAACACAGTAAGTCTCGTGTCCCTTGGTCCATAACTCATTAGGTCTTGTGTCCCTTGGTCCATAATATAGCAGGTCTTGTGTCCCTTGGTCCATAACACAGTAGATCTTGTGTCCCTTGGTCTATAACACAGCAGGCCTCATGTCCCTTGGTCCATAAAACAGTAGGTTTTGCGTCCCTTGGTCCATAGCACAGCAAGTCTTGTGTCCCTTGGTCTATAACATAGTAGATCTTGTGTCTTTGGTCCGTAACTCGGTGAGGAAGTCTTGCTTCAAAAGAATACGTGCCGGCCGGTTGCTGCTATATTTTCTGGATCTCTTGGGCAGCTCTGGTTGAGTCCTTCTGAAAGAACTCCCGCAGATGACGGCGGTAAAACTACTTTCAGCTCCTCTTCTTGTGACTTATTATATCTAGCTTGTTAACTATGGTAAGTGAGGAAGGGTACTACTTTGAAGACCACTGAAATCCTTTTTAGATTATAAGTTGCACATTATGCATTAATTTTTCATTCAAAAATTCCTCTTCCATCAGTTGGGGTTTTGTTAGATTTTGCAAAATATATTATAAATAAACTATACATTTCTAATGTTTATGTTAAAATTTCTTCAGTTTTTTTAATCAACGCTATTTTTACCATTAATATATATTAGATTATCAACTCGTTAATGATATATCTCCTGCATGGTAACGAACTTATAAATAATTAATGACCTAAAATATCACTCATGAGTGAGAGGGAGAGGAAGGCCTGAGCTTGCTACCACCTGCAGCTCACAAGACTGCCATCCCCACGAGCCCCTTTGGGGCGGGGCAGATGGCAGACCAGAGGCCTAGCTTCTCCCTACGAGCCCCGTGAGGGCGGGGAATGTGGCTAGGCCTGGGGACACTTGGTCCCAAAGATGAGGAGGTACTTGTACCTCCTCCCATGGGAGACTTAAGTCTCGAGACACTCCCCAGATAGGGAGCCAAGGCCGGGTCACCACTACTTGGAAAAGACACGGGCCGGGAGAATACCGGCGAATAAAAAAAAAAAAAAAAAAAAATAAATAGAGTGGGCGAGGGAGATGGGTGTGCAAGGTAGAAAAAGAGAGCAAGGTGGGTGGGAGGAGCTTGCTGAGAGCCTGTGTATAAAAGCAACACTAACTCATACTCCAGCATCACGCTTATTTAAGATCCATACGTCTCTTTGTAATTCACCTTTCTGCTAGACGGCAATCATGAGGGTTCTCCTGTTCTTTGGTAAATACAGTCTGACTTCCAGTATGAAGATGATGTTTAATATACTCTGTTATTAATGTTGCATCTAATATTTTCCTCTTCTTCAGCTCTTCTGGTTCTAACCACCGCTGACAAACGTCCTCCCACAAATTATGGAGCTCCAAATGGAGGTTTCCGTAATGGGCTCGGTGCCTCAAATGGAGCCCCGAGCAATGGTTACACACCTCCAGGAAGCAATGGGTATGGTGCATCAAATGGAGCCCCGAGCAATGGTTACATACCTCCAGGAAGCAATGGATATGGAGTCTCAAATGGAGCCCCGAACAATGGTTACACACCTCCAGGAAGCAATGGGTATGGTGCATCAAATGAAGCCCCGAGCAATGGTTACACACCTGCAGGAAGCAATGGATTTGGAGTCTCAAATGGAGCCCCGAGCAATGGTTACACACCTCCAGGAAGCAATGGGTATGGTGCATCAAATGAAGCCCCGAGCAATGGTTACACACCTCCAGGAAGCAATGGATTTGGAGTCTCAAATGGAGCCCCGAGTAATGGTTACACACCTCCAGAAAGCAATGGGTATGGTGCATCAAATGGAGCCCCGAGCAATGGTTACACACCTCCAGGAAGCAATGGGTATGGTGCTTCAAATGGAGCCCCGAGCAATGGTTACACACCTCCAGGAAGCAATGGATATGGTGCTTCAAATGGTGCCTCGAATAATGGTTACACATCTCCAGGAAGCAATGGGTATGGTGCTTCAAATGGAGCCCCGAGCAATGGTTACACACCTCCAGGAAGCAATGCGTTTGGTGCCTCAAATGGAGCCCTGAACAATTTTTACACACCTCCAAGAAGCAATGGCTTCGGCAATGGGTTCGCAGCTGCTCCAAGCAATGGATATGGAGCTCCCCCACGTAATGGATATGGAGCTCCCCCAAGTAACAGGTATGGTCCCCCAACAGGTTCTTATGGACTAGATCCGGAGCTGGTTGCTTTGCAGGAAAACATCCCCGGAGGTGGCGTCCCTGGTGAAGACTACCCAGTCTTGTCTTCTCCACCAGATACTGGCTTCTCCTGTGATGACCAGGCAGTGCCTGGTTATTACGCTGACACCGCTCCTGATGCCAGCTGCCAGGTGTTCCACATTTGCCAGGACCGTGCCCTCAGACGTCAGAAGGACTCATTCCTGTGCCCCAACGGTACCATCTTCAACCAGCAGTACCTGGTGTGTGACTGGTGGTTCAACGTAGACTGTTCTCAGGCTGAGAACTTCTACTCTGTCAACGAACAGATTGGTGTCGTCCCCAGTGTTGGCTATGGTTATGGTCCTATTGCCAGTGGCATCGCCAATGGAATCACTAATGGAAATATCAACAGATATAATAATGGTAATAGGTACAATGGCAATGGCAACCGAAGAAATTTAAATGGTGCAAATCTTTATGGACTCAATGGAAATGGTAGGAACGGCAATGTTGCAAATGGTAAGAATGGGAATGGAGTCAGAAATGGATACAATGCTCCAATTGCTCCCTCCACGTCGTATGGAACTCAGTTTTAAAATGTATTTTTAAGTTTCTGCCGCTCGACTGTCTCTCGTATAATTATTCGGCTTAATTATGAACGAAGAGTTAATTTAACTTTCTCCATTTGTAAATATTTACGGGACTAATTATTTTTCACTGCTTATGGAAGAATTGTCTGAATATTATATAATAAATATTTTTGAATAATGAAATTATTGATTTTCAAATACCTCCTTAATTAAATGCTATTTTGCTTTATAATAAATGAGAAATGTCATTTTAGAATTTCGTTACGAGATATATAAACTTTGAGGTATTTTTCATTATATATACACAAAGTTTAATTTAATCTCATCTCAAGTGATCAAAATATTTTTGACTCTGTTGTGCAAATATATTTCTGCCATAATTCCCATAGAATCATAACTAATAAAACAAACTCCGGTATAATTGAATATTAGATACATCATTTTCAGTAGAATCTTTACATGTGATGGAAGTAAATTTTAAGAACTTTGGACGACTTAACACAATACAAGCATATAACCATTACTTGCCCAATAACTTGTCAGCTATATGATTCAGACCTATGACAGGAGACACTTGTTCTGTCTCCTGACGAATAAAACAACCTAACTTGCCAGCCAGTATCTGCACGGGATATATACACCTTGAAGTTTATGAGAATTGACTGTAATATATATTTCAGTAATTAAAGTATACTTCACTAGTGGTGAAGAGGTGACATGCAGCCTCAATGACCCTCGTGTAGTCGATATGCATTTTAAACCCCATTGTGGAAAATTTGATAATTTTCCTGGGGTTTGTGTGTAAGAATTGATGGGGATAATAATGTTTATCCGAAATTGTGTATATTTAGTGACTAAAAGATGTTTTGTGACATGAGAACTAATATTCTTTATTTCCTTATATTCTGTAGAGTTGAAAAAGTAAAGTGTAAATGTTGTAATTTAGAGGAAATAAATATTTCAATGATGAAACAGTAGTACACATCTGGAAGTGTTATTAAATTAACTGAAAAGATGTATTGGTAGAAAAAACGTTGAGGAGAACAACGAAAATAGTTGAGTAACGCAGAGCGGACCTGGAATTTGGGAAGAATTAATCTCATTTAATCTAGACCAATAGAAATTGTATCGGTAAATACAGTGTCCTATATAATAAGTGAATTTAATGTGTATCTGGAAGGGTTCGGATACACAGTGAAACTGAAAAATTATGTGGATGAATTTCACAGGTACAATCCTGAATTAATATTTCACACACATAACTGAGGAGAACTCTGGCACATCTATAACAGATTACGCTTACTGCTGTAGTTGTGTTTTGGAGACAGGTGGAACTTTAGCAACAGTGGGTCACATCACTGTCTCTCCTTCGATGCTCACCGTCTCACCTCCCAATACTCACACATCTGAGACTTAATTATTCGAACTTATAGTTCTTGAAATTATTCAACAAAATATTTCAAGCCAGTAACATTGGCTGTATTTAAATTTGGCTGTGGACTGTGTATAAAGAAAAAAATTATTGTACTGACAATCTTAAGTAATTTGCTGGTCCACTGGTTTAACTGATTATACACATTATTGCCATATTACATAGAATTAATACAATTATTATAAGTGAGTGTACATAAAAATTAAAGACACTTACCCAACTGTTCAGTGGGCTTTACGTCCTAACGCCTCCCTATACGTAGGCAACTATTACTGGCCAATAAATAATTACATTACCTGTTGTGTGAGAAAGCACTTTGGGAGGCGTAAACACGTTATTACCATCCATGAGGTGATCACTTCTCCATCCCGTTAGCACCGCGTCTTATTTTCTATCAGCATTAATATGGCGATTGCACTATACATCTGTATTATTCCAAATGCGTTCCACAATTACTTATTTCATAGTACAAAATTTATGCTGGTATTATTTGTATCAGCTTCGATTACGTCCGATTAATTACAACATTGATTAAACTAACATACACGTTACGCCATTACCCGGCTTCCTCTCCCAAAATGTTTTCGTACACAATACATCTCATTTAATTCAGTAACACTTCCAGGTGTGTAATACATTGTCAGTATTCGAATATTAATTTCTTTTCAACATTTACATTTTACTTTCCTAACTGATTATTATCAAAAAAGAATAAATTATAGAGGGTGTTGGCTCCTCTGTGGCTTAACATCTTTTCAAAGTCACACTAACACTATACATAAACACTTTTATATCAGTTCTTACACATAAATTACAGGAAATTTATCAAAATTTTCCACAGAAATCGATAAGGAGGCGTTAGAATATATCATCAAAATCATAAATTGGTAAGATATGTTTCCCGCGTGTAACTGAAACTATCTAACTTAATGTTATAGTTATTGGAATCGTGTTATGTACATAAGATGCTAACAAATTATATAAAAATTGTTAAGTCCAATAATTTTTTCCTCTATATATACAGTCCACAACCAAATTTAATACAACCAGACAGTAATTTTTCTTGATATTCTTGATATTCCAGTCAGGAAACATTTCTCCTGTTTCCTGACGAACCTTACCTAACCTGACCTTCCAGCGAGAATAACCTCCCATACAATCATCATTGTCTTCTTTGTGTTAGCAAGTACAAGAAACACTAAAGACATGGCAAGCTTAGTTTAATCAGATTGGTCTCTTGTTTTCAGTGTTTGTCTGGGTTAAGTTCCAGCTCCTGGGAGTTCTGAGGGTTATGATCTACAGCTGCTGGTGCTAAGCTCATGAACCTTTAGGTGTCGTTCTTCAGCTCCTGGGCCTCTTGGGAGGGTTGAGTTATAGCTCCTAGGTCTATGGAGTAGAGTTGTAGCTATGCTACCTTTTGGGGCAGAGTTGTTCAAAAGGCGAAGGAAGGGAGCATCATGAGGAATGAGACGTAATCAGGTTTTATGCATGGAATGGGAGGGTTATATCAATTTTGATATCAAGAGTCTTTCACCATCATCCAGGAACTAGCCTAGAAGGGACGAGGGTTTTTTGTAGCACAGCTACTTTATATCTTGCTTGAAAAGGGGCTGAGATTCTGATATACGAAGGATACTTCCCTAGGACTACACAGCTGATGAAACACCTCCGTTTACGTGAATATATATATGTGTGTGTGTGTGTGTGTGTGTGTGCAAAGAATTCGCGAGAGCAGGCGAAGTTTATCTGGAGAGAGTTCCGGGGGTCAACGCCCCCGCGGCCCGGTCTGTGACCAGGCCTCCTTAGGTCAGTGTCCCAGGATGCGACCCACACCAGTCGACTAACACCCAGGTACCCATTTTACTGATGGGGAACATAGACAACAGGTGGAAAGAAACACGTCCAATGTTTCTACTCTGGCTGGGAATCGAACCCAGGCCCTCACCGTGTGAAGCGAGAGCGTTAACCACCAGGCCACCACAAACACTAATCTCTGGCTGAAGGAGACTCGAACCTACGAACCTTAGGACAAGGTACGCAGTGCTTTACCAATCTACCCACACTGGACAATACCTTGGCGTGTAGCTTGCGCTACACGTTTGATCCAAGGCAGCCAGCTTTCAGGGAAAAGGCTTACAGCTTTTCATCTCATCCCCTGCATGCATCAGCCTTACTAGAGATTTTAACAATGCAAGGAATTCGCGAGAGCAGGCGAAATATACACAAACACTGATCTCTGGCTGAAGGTTCGCGAGAGCAGGCGAAATATACACAGACACTGATCTCTGGCTGAAGGAGACTCGAACCTACGAACCTTAGGACATTGCCCTCTCCCTGAAAGCTGGTTGCCTTGGATCAAACGTGTAGCGCAAGCTACACGCCAAGGTATTGTCCAGTGTGGGTAGATTGGTAAAGCACTGCGTACCTTGTCCTAAGGTTCGTAGGTTCGAGTCTCCTTCAGCCTGAGATCAGTGTTTTTATATATATATATATATATATATATATATATATATATATATATATATATATATATATATATATACACACACACTTTTCAATGCAGTTCAGCTCTCTTGACCGACTCGCGTATCAGTCACGACAAGTGTATCAACTGCACTGATCAGGGTAGAGAGTAGAGTGGTCACGGCTTAGCATGATCTCACCTCCAAGAAATCTGACGAAACATCTCTATTGACGACTTGGGCGTGAAGTTTCATACAGAAATTGAATTTCCTTTCAGACAAAATGACGTTAGTCACTGATGCAATAAGGTTAGAATCCACAGTTAGTCACTTTATGCATTTTTGAGATACAAAAACTACATAGAAATTATCAGTATGTATTTTGTAGCTGTGGTCATGTACATGAGGCTAGTCTAGTAAAATGTGTGGAACAAGTGTTTCCTGCCGCGGGTCTCATATCATGACCCGTCACTGGGACCTTTTAGTCATCTGACCGAGGCCTTCCGCTGGTTTGCCTGACCCCTCCTTTAACAATTATAGGTAACAACATCCGATGTTACTATCTATATAATTTTACATATGCTAACTTTTGTATAAACACCCACTTATAAATGTGGTTTGAACAGTATAACGAACACAGGTGTAGCCTTGTGGCATGCACACCTGTAGCCTTGTGGCCTGCACACCTGTAGCCTTGTGGCCTGCACACCTGTAGCCTTGTGGCCTGCACACCTGTAGCCTTGTGGCACACCTGTAGCAAGCTAAGGTAGAGATGAATGAGCAAAAGACAAGGGGTGAGTAGCACTTTCATATATTTCCTTCACCAAACAGTAAGGAATAATATATACACTATTTACAAAGTATATATACAGAAGGGCAATTTTGCAAGCAAGACTCACGGTAAGACCCGCCTTCGACCAGACTTGGAGGTAAATCTGCCAAAGTTGATTCACTAGTGTACCACATCGCTTCACAACTTTGGCAGACTTCCTTGTCATTGGCTGGTTGAACCAAGGTATTAGCATAACAAGGCCCCCCTTCCCTCATCATAACCTTAGCATCTGTTCACTGGTCTGGTGGGCATGGCTGTATGGGTGAATAACACATGCCAAATAAAACGTAACATAAAACAATTATTTTGAGCATAAAATAATTTAGTTTTATAAATGTTTTGAAAGTAAGATCATGAATTTAAACTGTTAAAGTTCTGAAAAAAAGTGTCAAAAATCCAATTTTTTTCACAATAAAAATTATTGTTATTAAGTTATTTACTTTATCGGTTGATTTTTGCTTATAATCTTTTAGTAAGCATGCATGCTCATCTTACTACTTTTAATGTTAGATATTGACATGTTTCCATTCTTTTATTTATTATGTGGACGTCATTTACTCAGCAGGTGCATATTGTTCCTGTGGACGATGTAAACACTCGCTGTATCTGTGTTCTTAATAGTGTGGAGTGCCCGAGTGAATTCTTTGATAGAGATGATGGTGAGAACTACGAGGCTCATGTCAGCTGTTAGGAGTAAGAGAGATGACTAAAGTCACTGTCCATGAGAATGCCAGAGACAGACAACGTTGTTCAGAATCTGCAGTTATTCACCTCCCTCACACCACAATATGAGTGATGTTCCTCCTGGCAAAATCTTTCTCACAAACACTTTTGTATTACTGTAAGTCGGTGGCGCAGGCAGGATCTCAGTCTAGGAGGATCTTAAAAACCACAAGATCCTGAAAAAATCAAAGAAATCATTTTCAAAACCTTTTTTTTTCTTCAGTATGCATGCGATACGTTATCAACTATCGTGTTTTCGTGGTCATTGGTCAAGACAATACAGCAAAAATTAGCAATTAATTAATCAAATAAAGAAAATGCATTTGCATCTGAAGAGACATTAGTGCCCTTAGCTTCACTTCCTTGTGGCAGCACCACTGACACAAGCACAGAATATCATGACCTGACCTCCCTCACACAGACTCCTCCTAACGTCACGTGACCTCTCTTGCACCTGATACCATCTCATCTGCCGGTGATTCATCTGAATGTTTTCTGTATCTGAAAAACTCTACCGAAGAAGAAATGCTGTAACAATAACACGACTACTTACTCGTGCTACACACGCCTTTCACTACCATTTGTTGGCTGAAAGCCATACCCCATTATCATTATTATTTTATTATTATTATTAGTAGTAGTAGTAGAAGTAGTAGTATTAGTGTAGTAGTAGTAGTAGTAGCAGTAATAATAGTAATAGTAGAGTTAAACACCCATAGTATCCCAATAATACTAAGCACAGCTTACTGACACCCAGGTACCTACTTACTGATAGGTGAAGATGAGGAACAGGGGTCAGGAAACGTGACTAGGCCTCCACCCGCCCCAGGGTCAAACCCGAGTACGTCGATTGAGCGGTATACGTTTCCACTGAGCCACATCACATAATATCAAATGTATCACCACAGTACCAGCATGCTGTGATCTAAGAAAAGAAAAAATAAGGACTATTTAAAAAAAAATTGCAAAACCTTTTTGTAAACAGGCGTGCATTTCTGTCTACAATATATATATATATATATATATATATATATATATATATATATATATATATATATATATATATATATATATATATATATATTTTTTTTTTTTTTTCAACAAGTCGGTCGTCTCCCACCGAGGCAGGGTGACCCAAAAAAGAAAGAAAATCCCCAAAAAGAAAATACTTTCATTATCATTCAACACTTTCACCACACTCACACATTATCACTGTTTTTGCAGAGGTGCTCAGAACACAACAGTTTAGAAGCATATACGTATAAAGATACACAACATATCCCTCCAAACTGCTAATATCCCAAACTCCTCCTTTAAAGTGCAGACATTGTACTTCTCATTTCCAGGACTCAAGTCCGACTATATGAACATAACCGGTTTCCCTGAATCCCTTCACTAAATATTACCCTGCTCACACTCCAACAGATCGTCAGGTCCCAAGTATCATTCGTCTCCATTCACTCCTATCTAACACGCTCATGCACGCTTGCTGGAAGTCCAAGCCCCTCGCCCACAAAACCTCCTTTACCCCCTCTTTCCAACCCTTTCGAGGACGACCCCTACCCCTCTTTCCTTCCCCTATAGATTTATATGCTTTCCATGTCATTCTACTTTGATCCATTCTCTCTAAATGACCAAACCACCTCAACAACCCCTCTTCTGCCCTCTGACTAATGCTTTTATTAACTCCACACCTTCTCCTAATTTCCACACTCCGAATTTTCTGCATAATATTTACACCACACATTGCCCTTAGACAGGACATCTCCACTGCCTCCAACCGTCTCCTCGCTGCTACATTTACCACCCAAGCTTCACATCCATATAAGAGTGTTCGTACTACTATACTTTCATACATTCCCTTCTTTGTCTCCATAGATAACGTTTTTTGACTCCACATATACCTCAACGCACCATTCACCTTTTTTCCCTCATCATATATATATATATATATATATATATATATATATATATATATATATATATATATATATATATATATATATATATATATATATATATATATATATATATATATGTTATTTTTTTATTAACACATCGGCCGTCTCCCACCAAGGCAGGGTGGCCCGAAAAAGAAAAACTTTCATCATCATTCCTTCACTGGCTTGCCAGAGGCATGCCTACACTACAGTTATAAAACTGCAACATTAACACCCCTCCTTCAGAGTGCAGACACCGTACTTTCCATCTCCAGGACTCAAGTCCGGCCTGCCGGTTTCTTGAGTCCGGACTGCCGGTTTCCCTGAATCTCTTCATAAATGTTACCTTGCTCACACTCCAATAGCACGTCAAGTCCTAAAAGCCATTTGTCTCCATTCGCTCCTCTCTAACACGCTCACACATGCTTGCTGGAAGTCCAAGCCCCTCACACACTAAACCTCCTTTACCCCCTCCCTCCAGCCTTTCCTAGGACGACCTCTACCCCGACTCCCCTCCATTACAGATTTATACAAACTAGACGTCATTCTATTTCCTTCCAACCTCTCTATATGTCCGAACCACCTCAACAACCCCTTCTCAGCCCTTTGGATAATAGTTTTGGAAATCCCTCATCTCCTCCAAATTTCCAAACTACGAATTCCCTGCATTATATTCACACCACACATTGCCCTCAGACATGACATCTCCACTGCCTCCAGCTTTCTCCTTGTTGCAACATTCATCACCCATCTTTTGCACCCACATAAGAGCGTTGGTATAACTATACTCTCACACATTCCCCTCTTTGCTTACATGGACAAAGTTCTTTATCCCCACAGACTCCTAAGTGCACCACTCACCTTTTCCCCCTCATCAATTCTATGATTCACCTCATCTTTCATAGACCCATCTGCTGACACGTCAACTGAATACATTCACCTCCTCCATACGTTCTCCCTCCAATTTGATATCCAATCTTTCGTCACCTAATTTTTTTGGTTATCCTCATTAACCTTTCGTATATTCACTTTTAATTTTCTTCTTTTACACACCCTACCAAACTCATCCACCAATCTCTGCAACTTCTCTTCAGAATCCCACAAAAGCACAGTGTCATCAGCAAAGAGCAACTGTGACAACTCCCACTTTGTGTTAAATTCTTTAACTTTTAACCTAACACCTCTTGCCAAGACCCTCGCATTCTCTTCTCTTACAACCCCATCTATAAATATATTGAACAACCATGGTGACATCACACATCCTTGTCTAAGGCCTACTTTTACTGGAAAATAATCTCCCTCTCTCCTACATACTCTAACCTGAGCCTCATTATCCTCGTAAAAACACTTCACTGCTTTCAGTAACCTACCTCCTATTCCATACATTTGCAGCATCTGCCACATTGCCCCCTATCTAACCTGCTATACGCCTTTTCCAAATCCATAAATGCCACAAAAACTTTACTCTTATCTGAATACTGTTCACCCATATGTTTCAATGTAAACACTTGGTCTACACACCCCCTACCTTTCCTAAAACCTCCTTGTTCATATGCTATCCTACTCTCCGTCTTACTCTTTCTTACTAATTCTTTCAATAATAACTCTACCATACACTATAACAGGTATACTCAACAGACTTATTCCTCTATAATTTTTGTACTCTCTTTTGTCCCCTTTGCCTTTATACAAAGAAACTATGCATGCTCTCTGCTAATCCCTAGGTACCTTACCTTCTTCCATACATTTATTAAATAAAAGCACCAACTACTCCAAAACTATATCCCTACCTGCTTTTAACATTTCTATCTTTATCCCATCAATCCCAGCTGCTCTACCCCCTTTCATTCTACCCACTGCCTCACGAACTTCCCCCACACTCACAACTGGCTCTTCCTCATTCCTACAAGATGTTATTCCTCCTTGCCCTATACACAAACTCACAGCTTCCCTATCTTCATCAACATTTAACAATTCCTCAAAATATTCCCTCCATCTTCCAGATATCTCTAACTCTCCATTTAATAACTCTCCTCTCATACTTTTAACTATCAAATCCATTCGTTCCCTAGGCTTCCTCACCTTATTAATCTCACTTGAAAACTTTTTCTTATTTTCAACAAAATTTGTTGATAACATCCAACCCATTCTCTCATTTGGTCTCTCTTTTTACATTGCTTCACCACTCTCTTAATCTCTCTTTTTCTCTCCACATACTCTTCCCTCCTTGCATCACTTCTACTTTGCAAAAACCTCTCATATGCTAAATTTTTCTCTCTTTACATCGTCATTAAACCAACCGCTCTTCTTCCCTCCTGCACCCACTTTCTTGTAACCACAAACTTCTGCTGAACACTCTAACACTACATTCATAAACCTACACCACACATCTTCGACTCCATTGCCTATACTCTCCCTAGCCCATCTATCCTCCACCAGTTTTTAATATTTTATCCTAATTGCCTCCTCCTTTAGTTTATAAACATTCACCTCTCTCTTACCTGCTGCTTCTATTTTCTTTGTATCTCATATATATATATATATATATATATATATATATATATATATATATATAACCATACCCCCGGCCGGGATTGAACCCGCGGTCATAGAGTCTCAAAACTCCAGCCCGTCGCGTTAGCCACTAGACCAGCTAGCCACAATAAGATTCATCCAACTAGGTGTATTTCTACACCATAGGAAGGTTAGCACAGGCACCTCTGTGACCACAAATGCAAGTTTTTACAGACGAATCTCCAGCTAGCGTGACCGTGACGAACTCTAGCTCAAGTCCCTTCACTGCCGTCAACATGACTCAAGAAATCGTAATGACACAATTGCAAATAAACCATACCCCCGGTCGGGATTGAACCCGCGGTCATAGAGTCTCAAAACTCCAGCCCGTCGCGTTAGCCACTAGACCAGCTAGCCACAATAAGATTCATCCAACTAGGTGTATTTCTACACCATAGGAAGGTTAGCACAGGCACCTCTGTGACCACAAATGCAAGTTTTTTACAGACGAATCTCCAGCTAGCGTGGCCGTGACGAACTCTAGCTCAAGTCCTTCACTGCCGTTGGATGAATCTTAT
This sequence comes from Cherax quadricarinatus, assembly GCF_038502225.1. Classification (NCBI taxonomy): domain Eukaryota; kingdom Metazoa; phylum Arthropoda; class Malacostraca; order Decapoda; family Parastacidae; genus Cherax; species Cherax quadricarinatus. The sequence goes on from NW_027195711.1 coordinate 128,414, forward strand.
TGTGGCTAGCTGGTCTAGTGGCTAACGCGACGGGCTGGAGTTTTGAGACTCTATGACCGCGGGTTCAATCCCGGCCGGGGGTATGGTTTGTTTGCAATCGTCTCATTACGATTTCTTGAGTCATATATATATATATATATATATATATATATATGCAAAACAACCACTCTGAAAGAATAGAGAAATTCCAAGCGCTTTCGTGACTACTCACATTATCAAGGAACTATGGATAGTTCCTTGATAATGTGAGTAGTCACGAAAGCGCTTGGAATTTCTCCATTCTTTCAGAGTGGTTGTTTTGCATATTCTGATATCACCTGTTTACTGTGATCTTATTGCATATACATATATATATATATATATATATATATATATATATATATATATATATACATATACAAGGGGATCCTCTCGCACCATTTCTCTTCTGTATAGCAGTTAGGGAAATCACATCAGTGATTTGAATAGCTGGTTCCTGGATGATGGCACACTAGCAGGTACAAAGGAGTCCCTCCTATATGATCTTACACAGGTAATAACACGGGGGCAGAAAATGGGTCTCATCCTGAATACATCCAAATGTGAAATCATCTCAGTCAATCAAAAAAGTGATAAATGTAGTGAGATCAAACCTACCAGGAGCATCAGTCATTGCCCCCACAAATAGCGTCTGGCTTGGAACACCTCTGGGAAGCGATGTCATTGACACAATTCTCTGGAAGAAACTGGAAGAGTTGAGGAGAATGGAACAACGAATAGGCAATCTTGACACCCACGATGCCTTGTACCTTCCCACAAAGTGCTTGAGTCTGCCCAGGTTGACATATTTCCTAAGATGTGCACCTTCATATGATAACCCTATACTGCACGAATATGACAGTATCCTGAGGCGGATTTTTACAAAAGTACTTAACCTTACTCTAGAAGACGGGCAGTGGAACCAAGCTACACTTCCAATCAGACTAGGAGGCATTGGTGTCCGCAAGTTATCCCAGATTGCGCTACCTGCTTTTCCGTCCTCATGCGTTGCATCCAGAGGGCTTGTAGCAGCGATTCTCCCTGAACATCTTAGAAACAAGATTGGAGTCCAGGACCAGAAGTTCATTGACGGGATAATCTAACGGGCTCTGAAACCAGACCTGCTCCCCCCAACAACTACATACAGTCGCACTGGGATGACCCAGTAGTGGAGAATATAACCTTAGAAATGCATGAGGAGCTCTCCTAGCAGAGAGCTCCTCATGCAAGGGACTTTCTGTTGGCTGTTCCCAACTCCAGCCTTGGCACACGCCTCGACCCCCAGACCATCCGCATCGGTGTTACCGCCCCTATTCTCTCCGAACACAGGTGTATTTGTGGTAGTGAAGCAGCAGACCAATTTGGGTACCATGGTCTTGTGTGCCGTAAATCCGAGGGAAAGATTGCAAGACATGAGGAGGTTAATAACATTATCAAGAGGAGCCTCACAACAGCCGGATGCCCAGCAGTAAGGGAGCCACCCCAACTATGCAGATCTGATGACAGCCAAAAGCGTCCAGATGGTATCACCCTTCAAGCCTGGACAGATGGGAAGCAGGTGGTGTGGGACTATACATGTGCATCTACCTTGGCTGATACCTATCTCCAGTAAACAAGGGAGGAAGGAGGGGCAGCCGCCAGCTTCAGGGAGTCCCAAAAGTCTAGAAAATATGGAGAACCTGCATATCATTATATGTTTGTTTCCATAGGCTCAGAGACCCTTGGCTCATGGGGAAAGAGTGCATCTAAGTTCCTTAAGGAGTTGGATAAAAGACTCATCAGGGTAACTAGGGTTCCCAGGGTAGCTAGTTTTCTGTTCCAACAACTCAGCACTGCTGTTCAGAGGGGTAATGCCTGCTGTGTTTTGGGCACGCGCCTCAGCTCTGAAGAGCTGGATGAGATTTTCGCATTATAATCAGTGACAAACACGTAACAATATGTTAGTGACATGTATCTCTCACATCTCATGTACTGTATATGCCATCTTTATATCAACAATGTTTCTCTTATATCTTCTGTACCATATTATGTAATAAATATATCTATTGGTAAAAAAGAATGAAAAGATGGGGTGGTAGGGGAAGTGGAATATTCAAACGGCTTCAGGAAGAAATCCAAATATTCGTCCTTGAAGCCTTTTTATCTACTTCTCCGAGGCTATGGGTCCCACAATTTACACCAGAGGTGAACCCCATATATATATATATATATATATATATATATATATATATATATATATATATATATATATATATATATATATATATATATATATATATATATATATATATATATATCCCATTATCAAACTCACACACAATATCAAGTGACCTTCTAGAAGACAGATCGTGAGCGAGAGTGAGAGGGAGATGGGTGGGCCAGGTAGTGAAAGAGAGCAAGGTGGGTGGGAGGAGCTTGCTGAGAGCCTGGGTATAAAAGCAACACAAACTAATCCAACAGCATCATACTTCATCACCTCCTGCCTCTTGTTGACTCAAAATCCATTCTTATCTTTCTAGTCAGTCTTTTTTTGCTGAAGGGCAACCATGAAGGTTCTCCTGTTCATTGGTGAATATGGCTTAACTTCTAGTACAGAGTTGATACTTGATATAAACAGATGCTGAAGGAATGATGAGATAATTTCCCTATAATATTCTCACTTCAAACCAATATAACTAATGCTTATTCCTTCAAGGTAGCGATTTAATGAAGCCTCCATATATGAAAAATTAGAGCTACTCTTCCCTATTTAAGATCAATCCTTCTTACTGTAATCTGTATAATCTTATGAGTTTAGCGCTCCCCCATGATTATAATAATAATAATTCTTACTGTAATAATTAAAAGGATAATATTTATATTAATAATTACAACTATGTTTATATTTACTACAGCTCTGCTGGGTGTAACCACCGCTGACCAACGTCCTCCTACAAGTTATGGAGCCCCAAATGGAGGTTTCGGTAATGGGTTTGGTGCCTCTAATGGAGCCTCAAGCAATGGTTACGCAGCTCCAGGAAGAAATGGAGGTAATGGAAATGGATTTGGATTTTCAGGCAATGGGTTTGCAGGTGCTTCAAGTAATGGATATGGAGCTCCCCCAAGTAATGGATATGGAGCTCCCCCAAGTAACAGGTATGGTCCCCCAACGGGTTCTTATGGACTAGATCCGGAGCTGGTTGCTCTGCAGGAGAACATCCCAGGAGGTGGCGTCCCCGGTGAAGACTACCCAGTCTTGTCTTCTCCACCAGACACTGGCTTCTCTTGTGATGACCAAGCAGTGCCTGGTTATTACGCTGACACTGCCCCTGATGCCAGCTGCCAGGTGTTCCACATTTGCCAGGACCGTGCTGTCAGACGTCAGAAGGACTCGTTCCTGTGCCCCAACGGTACCATCTTCAACCAGCAGTACCTGGTGTGTGACTGGTGGTTCAACGTGGACTGTTCTCAGGCTGAGAACTTCTACTCCGTCAACGAACAGATTGGTGTCGTCCCCAGTGCTGGCTATGGTTATGGTCCCATTGCCAATGGTATTGCCAATGGATTCCGTAATGGAAATGGTAATGGATATAGTAATGGTAATGGCAACAGAAGAAATGGCAATGGTGCAAATCGTTATGGATCCAATGGAAATAGAAGGAATGGGAACGGCGCTGGTAATGGTGCCAGCAGTGGTTATAGTGGTCCACCTGCTCCCTCGACTGTCTATGCAAATTCGTTTTAAAATGTCCTATTTAACATATGTCTTCCAGCGCTTGACTGCAGCAATGTTTCAACTCGATAATAAGCAAAGAGGCAACTTTGTTTTTTAAATATCCAATATATAATAGTTGTATTTATATTGCATAATAAAAATTTTTAAATGCTGAGTTTATTTACTTTTTATAAATTAAATTTAATACTTATTTACAATGTCTGATATGGAGTGAGTATTAAAATGGTATAAAATACCGACAGGTTGTTAGGTAAGACACATATGCAACAGTTAGGTATCTTTATTTCGAAACGTTTCGCCTACACAATAGGCTTCTTCAGTCGAGTACAGAAAAGTTGATAGAAGAAACATGAAGACGATGTAATCAGTCCATCACCCTTGAAGTTTTGAGGTGGTCAGTCCCTTAGTCTGGAGAAGAGTATTGTTCCATAGTGTGAAGCAATATGGAGTTGAAGTGACAGGTTGGAGCCTTATATACCGCCAGGAGGTGAGATGTAGGCCACTAGTAGAGGTAAGAATGTAGCCGTTGGGAGGTCACGTCCCTCTCAAATCCAGCCATTCTCACTAGTAGAAGTTGTCCAAGTTGTCCAGGCGGTATATAAGGCTCCATCCTGTCACTTCAACTCCCAGTGGGTGGTGATCTTGCTTCTTAGAATTCTTTCAAAGATTTTTATGATATGGGACGTTAGCGCTATCGGTCTCTAGTTCTTTGTTATTGCTTTACTGTCCCCTTTGTGGAGTGGGGCTATGTCTGTTGTTTTTAGTAACTGTGGGATGACCCCAATGTCCATGCTCCCTCTCCACAGGATGTTAAAAGCACGTGACAGGGGCTTCTTGCAGTTCTTGATGAACACGAAGTTCCATGAGTCTGGGCCTTCGGCAGAGTGCATGGGTATGTCATTTATCGCCTTTTCGAAGTCATTTGGCATCAGGATAATATCAGATAGGTGTGTGTCTACCAAATTCTGCCTTTATCTCATAAAAAGTTCATTTAGGTCTTCGACTCTCAGTCTGGTTGGTGGTTCGCTAAAAACCGAGTCATACTGGGACTTGAGTAACTCACTCATTTCCTTACTGTCATCTGTGTAGGAGCCATCCCGTTTAAGTAGGACCCAATACTGGATGTTGTTCTAGACTTCGATTTGGCATAAGAAAAGAAATACTTTGGGAACAACCTCGCCAGGAGTCGAGGTTGAGCCTTCTCCCCACCGTTCCCTCACCGACGGGACAAATAGCGTCCATGAACTTGGCGATTCTCACAGTGGCAGGGTCGTCAGGACAGATGGGAGGAGCCGTGGGATTGCTCCTACGATTACCCAGACAGAAGATGGTCTTGGTCCCAGAACAGACGTCAGGACAGAGTCGACAAATGGGGCGACAGGCGTGACTTCATCTCAGGAAGGCAGAACAACATATATGTTGTTCTGCCTTCCTGACTCTTCTTACAGAGTTGGTGGTAAAATTGAACTTTCTTCTGTTCTTATGCACATTGAAAAAAATTCTCAAGATCCCATCTATCATCACGTGCTAACACGTCTTATGATCATCCCGATCCAACGATTTAAACGTCTTGAAAATGGTACAGAAATCAACAAGCAAAATGTTATCGAAAAACAACGTCACAACTCAAAGTAACCACCAAACTCCATGAACTGACCAATCAACGATAAGCTCCTTCCTTGTCGCCTTCAGCCACAAATCACCAGCAGGTCTCAACTTTCTTCCATCCAGCAAGATGCAGTCAGCTTCTTCAGTGCTCCAGTGCCTTCTACGTCGTCCTCGTCAGTGCTTTCCATGCTTAGCAGTTGGGTCTAGTCCTGACTCTTCTCTCTTCAACTCAAGACATTCCTGTCACCGTCTATTCTTCGCCCTGTCCCTCCTTGCCCCTCGCCCCTCGTGGGTCCTTACCTGTGAGTCCGTGTTGTTGTTGTTGCACCATGCAGAAGCCTGAGCTTGCACCCACCTGCAGCTCAGAAGAGGGCCATCCCCACGAGCCCCTTTGGGGCGGGGCAGATGGCCTAGCTTCTCTCTACGAGCCCCGTTAGGGCAGGGACTGTGGCTAGGCCTGGGGACAGTTGGTCCCAAAGATGAGGAGGTACTTGTACCTCTTCCCATGGGAGACAGGTCTCGCGATAATCCCCAGACAGAGAGCCAAGGCCGGGTCACCATTATTGGAAAAGACTCGGGCCGGGAGAGTACCTGCGAATAAAAAAAAAATGACACCATGCCCACCCTACCTAGGGCAGGGTAGATGCCTGAGCCAGAGCTTGTAGCTCAGAAGACTGTCATTCCCATTAGCCTCCTTGGGGCGGGGATGGCAGATCAGAGAGGCCTAGCTTCTCCATACGAGCCCCGTGAGGGCGGGGAATGTGGCTAGGCCTGGGGACAGTTGGTCCCAACGATGAGGGGGTACTAGTGCCTCCTCCCATGGCAGACTAAGTAAGTAAGTAAGTTTATTCAGGTATTCACAAATACAGTTACATAGAATTATTATACATAGCAGCATATGTGTAGAGAACCTAGGATAACCCAAAAAAGTCAGACAGAGTGACTTATTTCCATTGGGGTCGTTTTACCTTATTATTATAATATAAAGGTTATAATATTTTCTTATTATTCTATAATGAAGATAACATCTTATTATCATACTAAAAAGACTATTTACTACACGAGGGTCATTAAGACTATCTACAATACGATGGTCATTACTAGGAATAAGGTAAAATTTACACGTATGTTAGCTAAAAAATAGAAAATCATTCCCTCCCTTTCTGTAGCTGCATTCATCAGACATCTTTTGGCACTCTTCTTGAACTGGTTCATGCTATGACTGGCTTTGACATGTGCGGGTAGTCTGTTCCATTCCTTTATTGCTGTACAATAAAAGGTGTTTGAAGCCTGGCCAATGACTGTCGGTACTACAAAGTTGTGCTCTCTCCCCCTAGTACTGTGATTGCTTTGGTTCCCAACCTTGACAAAATTGACAGCAAGATATTCTGGACACTGTTTGTGAGCAATTTTATAAACATGATTTAGCTTCAGTTGTTTTACTCTGTCTTCAACATTCAGCATATCCAACTGCTGTAATTCATCCTCGCCTACATGTTCTCTTGGTCCCAGCCACAGGATGAATCTTACGATTTTGTTCTGGGTGATTTACAGTCTATCTTTCAGTTTTTGTTTTTTTTTGTCAAGGCAGAGTACCATGAAGAGCAAGCGTAATCCATATGGCATTGTATAAGGGCTAGACATTGGGTCCTGCGAGCCTCAGTAGCTAGATACTGTGCTTGTCTATACAGGAACTTCAGTCTGGCATTCGCTTTCTTTACTACACTGTTCCCTATCAATTCTCCTGACATGCATGGGTCAAAGGGGATTCCCAGATATTTTACTGATGAAACCAAAGTGATGGGCTCCCCATTGCACTGGACATTAAAATTATTTACCCTTCTCAGTTAATGTTTCGTGCCAAAGAGAATGGCTTCAGTTTTCCCGAGGTGTAATGATAGTTTGTTGTCTACTAACCATTTGCTGCAGGACTCCAGTTCCAGTGTTAAAACATTAGCTATATCTTGTGGGTCTTTACCTGACACTAACAGGGCACTGTCATCTGCATACAGTAGGAGTTAGCACTTGACACTGATAGGCATGTCACTGACATAAAATAAGAATAATAAGGGACCCAGAATACTACCTTGGGGAACTCCACATGTTATCGGCAGGGGTTCTAGATAAGATAAGATAAGATTTTGTTCGGATTTTTAACCCCGGAGGGTTAGCCACCCAGGATAACCCAAGAAAGTCAGTGCGTCATCGAGGACTGTCTAACTTATTTCCATTGGGGTCCTTAATCTTGTCCCCCAGGATGCGACCCACACCAGTCGACTAACACCCAGGTACCTATTTGCTGCTAGGTGAACAGGACAACAGGTGTAAGGAAACGTGTCGGAATTTCCACCCGCCGGGAATCGAACCCGGGCCCTCCGTGTGTGAAGCGGGAGCTTTAGCCACCAGACCACCGGTGACTATTTGTCTCCTGTTGCTAAGGTGTGTGTGTGTGAGTATGAGTGTGTGTGTGTGTATGAGTGTGTGTGTGTGTATGAGTGTGTGTGCGTGTGTGTGTATGAGTTTGTGTATGTGTGTGTGTGTGTGTGTGTGTGTGTGTGTGTGTGTGTGTGATTATGTGTGTGTGTGTATGAATTTGTATGTGTGTGTGTGTGTGAGAGAGAGAGAGAGAGACTCAGCAATCAACATTTGCACCAATAACTCACTACAGTTGTGACCGGGTGTGGAAGTGTGAATTGCTCATTACTCTAAAATTTGTTCATGATTGCAGCCATGTATACACGTAAGTAACCATTCTTACAGTATTCATTACCTTTGTAACTTGTGAGTTCATTACCTTTGTAACTTGTGAGTTCATTACCTTGTACCTAGTTCAGCCATCAAAACTATGGAGCCCGGTCCCTGGACCCATTGTGTACCTTTGTAATCTGTAAATACCTTTGTAACTTGTCATGATTGTGACTAGACCTACCTGGAGTTCATTACCTTTGTAAATTGTGAGTTCATTACCTTTGTAAATTGTGAATTCATTACCTCTGTAACTTGCTCAGCTATCAAAACTTTGAGGCCCAGTCCCTGGACCCATTATGTACCTCTGTAATCTTTTGACTACCGCCCACTGGATGGGTATGGGGTGCATAATAAACATATTAAACTAACTTAAACTTGCTAAGGTAGGACTTAAACCAGTTTACAGAACCTATACCGATAGCTTGAAGTTTCTTACATAATATATTGTGGTTGACAGTATCGAAGGCCTTTTGCAGGTCTAAGGTTATCATACCTATGAGGTTCCCCTTTGACATTTCAGTTCTCAGGTAATCCATCAGATTAATTAGGGAGGTGTCGGTTGAGTAGGATCTTCTAAAGTCCGATTGATAGCTATGGAGAATGTTGCTGTCATTAAGGTACTTAACTACTTGAGAGTACACCGCCCTCTCTAGAATTTTAGATATTATACTGAGTATACTAACAGGCCTATAGTTGCTGACATCAGACCTACTATTTTCCTTGAAGATAGGAGTAACTCTGGCCTCCTTGAACCCCTCCGGTACGGTATTAGTGGTGATTGATAGATTTATTATGTGAGCAATAGGGGTTGACAGTTCAGAAGCACCATCTTTTAGGATCTTAGACGGGATGTTATCAGGGCCTGTGCTCTTAGTTGGGTTTAACCTGCTTAGTTCTTTTTGAATAAAGTCATGAGATACACTTACTAGTTGACAACTGTTTGGGGTTACCCATTTATTGGTATAGTATGTTTGAAACTTATCAGAGTCTGTGTTAAAGGTATTTGATGCAGCTGGTAGTTTACTTACTAGTGTTGATGCAACAGATGTGTAGTAGGAATTAAAGCAATTTGCCACCTTAGATGTTTCGTGGCATACCTCATTATCAATAGTGAGTACTATGTTAGACCTATCTACTGGCTTATGGCTATACCCCAACTGTTTTAGTTGTTGCCAGAGCTTTCTGGGGTTATGCTTATACTCGTCAATTTTTGAGCAATAGTGCTTTGCCTTTGCTCCTTTTCTAAGTCTCTGTACTCTGTTCCTCACCCTTTGGAATTCATTTAGTGCTGCAATATCCTGTCTGTTTGCTTTAAATCTTTTTAGCAGCTGGTCTCTGAATTTCATATTATCTAATATCTCAGTATTCATCCAGGGTTCAGTTCTTCGTTTAATCCTAACCTCTTTAACTGGTGCAATATTATCAAGGATGATAGTGAACATTGTTTTGAATTTTTCCCAGGCATCGTTTACGTCCGTGCAACTTGTTATCTCTGTCCAGTCACAATGGTGTAGCCTATTTACAAGTGTTTCTTTACTGTAGTTTCTAGTTGACCTCATTTTTATTGTCCTGTGTAGGCCTATCCTATCCCTAGTGATTTTCCTGGTGCAGTAAATGATGAAATGATCACTAAGACCTGTGGTAATGACGCCTGACTGACTAATGTTCTTAGCGCGGTTACAAAGTATGTGGTCAATTAGGGTGGCTGAGAACTGTGTGATCCGGGTTGGTGTATTAATTAGTTGAGTGTAACTATTTAAACCTAGAATTTGCTTATACCTTTTGCATAGCCCGTTATTTTGCTGCTGAAAACAGATGTTGAAGTCGCCCAGTATTATTGTCTCGCAATTGTTTTCAAGTCTAGACAAGACTCTGGAAAAGTCTTCTAAGAACTGGTCTTGGGTGGGAGGGCGGTAGCTAGTTCCTACTAAGATGGGTTTGGTCTTGGGAAGCAGCACTTCAAACCATATTATTATTATTATTATAATCAAGGGGAAGCGCTAAACCCGTAGGATTATACAGCGCCTGGGGGTGGATGTGGAAGGCATTCAGGCTTAATTCGGGGAACTGCAGCACAGATCCAATTCCCTAAATCAAGAGCCCCTCACCAACATCAAGGAACCTTCCCTGAGGGGCTTCAAACCATAGAATCTCCAGTTTATTGTTATTTAAATCAGGTCTTGGGTTGTAAGCTAAGTCATTTCTAATGTAGGCACATACGCCACCACCCTTTCTGTTCCTATCTAAGCGTTTTATATTGTAACCTTCTATTTTGACCTCGTCGTCAGTCACCGTATCATCCAACCAGGATTCAGAGATAGTTATAACTGCCGCCCTAATATTGTTAGCTAGAATCCTAATCTCTGCCAATTTAGGAAGAAGTGATCTTGCGTTCACATAAATAAAGTGAAGGCCTGTTTTCATAAAACAATTATAATCATCAATATATGGCAATGGGTCATTTGCATTAAAATTAGGTAAATCAATGTCATCACTGCTAAAGGGTAACTGTGCCAAAGTGCATTTGTTACACACAAAATGAATTCTGGCACCGTTGCTATAATTGTACATACATCCATCATGCACCCACCCCTTACACATTTTACATAAGGTGCCTTTTCTGTTTTTCATGCGTACTTTAGTACAGTGTATGCATCTGTTTGGTAGTGTTTGAGATAATAATGGCTGTATTGTCTCACATTGACCTATGTATGCATTACATATGGAGTTAAGGTTATCATCCCTAGCTACTAGACCGTCATTATTGCCGTCATTTATCTGTCTGTTTTGCCTCTGCACAATAGTTTGAGGTCCTGGATTAATTTGGATATCACCACTTAAGAGCGCTACAATAAGAGCTGTGTGCCACTGTTTTTGTTTGGGTATGCGGCGATAGTGACATTTACTTTTCTGGTAGGATGGCAACTGTTGGGCTTTTACTCCCCAGGGCGCTATTACTCCATTTACCTTTTCCTGCCCCCATGACTGATTTCTTTCTTCATGGAATTGAAGAAGAAAGATAAATATAATTATGGTAGCCTGTACCCCCCCTAATGCCTGCCATTTTCACTCTTCGCTCTTTTACTCATATACAATAATATTTATTTCTCTTTTCCAGTCACCTAGTACACTTAGTATTTGCTTTAGCAATCACCACTGAATTACTAGTAAATTTTCTTTTTCAAAACCCTCTTCACTGCTCACTTTTCCCTTAACTTCACAAACCCCTTTCAGTTAACCCTTTATTACACACTCCCCTTCCCACCTCACTTCACAGTCCGGCTTCACCGATTAACTTCTAACTCCTTTCCATTCTGGAAGACCAGAAAGGTTTAATCAATGGTTTTATCCTTCCAAATCCCCCTCAATTCCATTTATCGGTGGTTGTGTGGTGTTGTTGACTCCTGACCTGGTCTGCTGACTCGGCCATTTTTAAAACACTGAGGGGAGTAACGCCACCTACAACCTGACTTTCCTTGAGTTTATAGATATATTTGGCGTTTTCTGCTATGATTCTCTCACTGTACACTGGTCAGCTGAATATAGGTCAGCTACTAAAACATTAACCTTGACTGTTTACCTATTCACTTCTTTCCCACGACTGTCACTGAGGGATAACCGTCCTATAACCTTGGAGTTTTGTACTGATGATTTGACGATGTCTCCTGTGCTTCCCTCTCGTTAGCACTGGTACAGGTGATATGATGGTGGTACAGATATGATGCTACTGTCAACAGATGAACATCAGTAAAGATGAGAATTTCACTTCGCTAGTTGTACTTACATCTCAGACACTCTCTAGACAGGGAGCCAAGGCTGGGCCACCACTTGGAAAAGGCCCGGACCGGGAGAATACCGGCGAATATATATATATATATATATATATATATATATATATATATATATATATATATATATATATATATATATATATATATACATATATATATATATATATATATATATATATATATATATATATATATATATATATATATATATATATATATATATATATATATATGTTGTGTAAGAAAGGTATAAAATACCGACAATATGAAAGTTAAGACACATGTGCAACATCTGGATATCTTTATTGTAGACGTCTACAATAAAGATAGATATCCAGATGTTGTACATGTGTCTTAACTTTCATATATATATATATATATATATATATATATATATATATATATATATATATATATATATATATATATATATATATATATATATATATATATATATATATATATATATATATATGTATATATATATATATATATATATATATATATATATATATATATATATATATATATATATATATATATATAGTAAGTGAGAGATATAAGCTATGGTACTGGCATTCCGTACGATGCTAAAAATGCGAACTTCTTGGGCCTGGAGGGTGAGGAAAGGAGCTTAGGCTCTCGGCCCAGCCTTCCTATGGCATAGAGGAACTTTCCACCAACCCGTCTTTTGGGTGGTGGGTAAGTAAGTAAGTAAGTAAGTAAGTTTATTCAGGTATACACAAATACAGTTACATAGAATTATCATACATAGCAGCATATGTGTAGAGAACCTAGGATAACCCAAAAAAGTCAGACAGAGTGACTAATTTCCATTGGGGTCCTTTACTTATTTCCATTGGGGTATAGGTGGGGGTATAGTGAAGGGAGGCAATGTAGATAGGACCATAGGAGAAGTGTACATTTTTTCTAAATATAATAGTTAGTCCATAAATTAATCAAAGAAAACTAATTTATCAAAGAAAATTATAATTTTTAAGCAGATATTAATTTAAAAAATAAGGAAAAAGGTACACGTAGAGACTTGACATCACATTTCTAATATAAACATATTTTAATAGATAATTGAATATTAATATAATAATTTATTACCATTTAAATCTCGAATGCATTGTTAAAAGTATAACAGATAATATATTATGGAATCCATTGAAATAACAAGAAAAGATTAACATTAGTTATTATGTTATGTGTACTTACGTGAGGGCATTAAGGTTAGGTTAGGTTAGATTAGGTCACGATAGGTTAGGTTAGATCAGGTTAGATTAGGTCAAGTTAGGTTAGATTAGGCTACTTTAGGTTAGGTTAGGTCAGGTTAGGTCTGGTTAGGTTAGGTCAGGTCAGGTTAGGTTAGGTCAGGTCAGGTTAGGTCAGATCAGGTCAGGTTTGGTTAGATTATGTTAGGTTAGATTAGGTTAGGTTAGGTTAGGTCAGGTTAGATTTGGTTAGGTTAGGTTAGAATAGGTTAGGTTAGATTGGGTTAGGTTAAATTAGGTTAGGTTAGATTAGGTTAGGTTAGATTAGGTTAGGTTAGGTTTGTTTAGAGTAGGTTAGGTTAGGTTAGGTTAGAGTAGGTTAGGTTAAATTGGGTTAGGTTAGGTTAGATTAGGTTAGGTTAGATTAGAGTAGGTTAGGTTAGATTAGAGTAGGTTAGGTTAGATTAGGTTAGGTTGGGCGCCACTATTACTTGCGATGTTTTTAACGTGTCATTTTTACCTAAGACGCAGAGCGTGAAGCAGCCAGTGTGCTTCACACACAGCGGACGGAGAATAGTCTCCACCATTACCCCTGAATGACCCACAGGGGGTTTAGCGCTTCATTCAAGTATGGTAACGGTATTCATATCGGATCTTGTTGTTGTATATAAATAAATTGCTTTCTCCATAGCATACTTAGGGCCCGTGAGAGGGGTTTCTTGCAGTTCGTAATGAATACAGAGTTCCACGAGTCTGGGCCTGGGGCTGAGTGCATGGGCACATTGTCAATGGCTTTATGAAAGTCTAGTAAAGTTAGGGTTATGTCAGAGATCTGGCATACACTGACAGTGTTTTGAGGATCATTCATGAAAAAATTGTTTGGATTGTCTATCTTTAGACTGATTAACGGCTCCCTACACAGTCATATTGAGTTTCAGTATCTCATTCGTTTCTTTGTTATCATCTGTGTAGGATCTGTCTTGTCTGAGCAGGGGCCCTATACTAGATGTGGTTTTTGCCTGTTTTTCGTATATGAAAATAAATATTTCGAATTTCTTTCAGTTTCACTAATTGCTTTTAGCTCCTCTTGTATGAGTCTTTTAACATAGGCTCAATATTTTCCACTTCACTGGTTAGCGCTTCCTTCCGTGTTTCAAATAACCTAGCATTCTTGAGGAGCTCAGTGATTCTTCGTCTTCTCCTGTAGAGGGAGCATCTCTCTCTCTCTCTCTCCAGTTCACTTCTCTTTTTTTTTTTTTTTAGGGAAATATGGGTTGAACATACTTCAGCTACCAAAAAGTTGATCTTTTCAAGGAACTGATTAGGGTCCATGTTATTTAAGACATCTTTCCAATTTATTTCATTTAGAACATAGTTTACCTGGTCCCAGTTGATGTACTTGTTGTTGAAGCTGAATTTGATGAAGGTGCCCTCATAGCTGTATGCATTTTGCTGATCAGGATCCCTGTGCATATAAGTTTGGACTTCGATTAGATTGTGATCAGAATTAGTTTTTCTATATTGTTATGTTTCTCACCAGGTCCTCAGTATTTGTGAAAATAAGGTCAAGTGTGTTCTCCAGTCTTGTTGGCTCAGCTATCTGCTGACTTAGGGTGTGTTTGTTGCAGAATTTAGCAGCTCATGTGTGTGTGACTTTTCACCTGAGCTGCCTCCAGGGATTATTTCTGCTACAGCATTATTGCTGCTTTTTTTCCATTTTGTGTGTTTTAGACTGAAGTCACCAAGCAACAAGACAGGAGTCAATTTTCGATAGCTGTTCCTTGAACTGCTGGGGAATTACGTCTGGTGGCTTATATACAAGCCCAATGACTAAGTTTTGGTTCTCGATTTTTATTGTTAGAACTTCAACTACATAATTTGTGGTGTTCAGTATCACTGTGCAGATGAGCGACTCTGATATACAGGCCAACCTTCCCTTGTTGCCCGTT